>NW_026109306.1:0-55154 GCF_024516045.1 Bombus affinis | reverse complement strand
ATACAGTATTACCATATAACGTATAACGTTATATAGTGTTACGTTATAACGTATAACGTTATGTAGCATTACCATATATCGTAAAACGAAATATAGTGTTACGTTATGACGTATAACGATATATACTATTACGTAATAACGTATATCGTTATATAGTATTACCATATAACGTATAACGTTATATATTGTTACGTTAAAACGTATAACGTTATATAGTATTACCATATAACGTATAACGTTATATAGTGTTACGTTATAACGTATAACGTTATATAGCATTACCATATAACGTAAAACGATATATACTATTACGTAATAACGTATAACGTTATATTGTGTTACGTTATAACGTATATCGTTATATAGCATTAACCACATAACGTAAAAAGATATATACTATTACGTAATAACGTATATCGTTATATAGTATTACCATATAACGTATAACGTTATATATTGTTACGTTATATCGTATAACGATATATAGTATTACCATATAACGTATAACGTTATATAGTGTTACGTTATAACGTATAACGATATATACTATTACGTAATAACGTATATCGTTATATAGTATCTCCATATAACGTATAACGTTATATATTGTTACGTTATAACGTATAACGATATATAGTATTACCATATAACGTAAAACGATATATACTATTACGTAATAACGTATATTGTTATATAGTATTACCATATAACGTATAACGTTAAATAGTGATACGTTATATCGTATAACGTTATATAGTATTACCATATAAAGTATAACATTATATACTATTACGTAATAACGTATAACGATATATAGAATTACCATATAACGTATAACGTTATATAGTGTTACGCTATAACGTATAACGATATATACTATTACGTAATAACGTATATCGTTATATAGTATTGCCATATAACGTATAACGTTATATATTGTTACGTTATAACGTATAACGATATATAGTATTACGTAATAACGTATATCGTTATATAGTATTACCATATAACGTATAACGTTATATATTGTTACGATATAACGTATAACGATATATACTATTACCATATATCGTATAACGTTATATACTGTTTCGTTATAACGTATAACGTTATATAGCTTTACCATATAACGTAAAACGATATATACTATTACGTAATAACGTATAAAGTTATATAGAATTACCATATAACGTATAACGTTATATATTGTTACGTTATAACGTATAACGATATATAGTATTACCATATAACGTATAACGTTATATAGTGTTACGGTATAACGTATAACGTTATGTAGCATTACCATATATCGTAAAACGATATATAGTGTTACGTTATAACGTATAACGATATATAGTGTTACGTAATAACGTATATCGTTATATAGTATTACCATATAACGTATAACGTTATATATTGTTACGATATAACGTATAACGATATATAGTATTACCATATAAAGTATAACGTTATATATTGTTACGTTATAACGCATAACGATATATACTATTACGTAATAACGTATATCGTTATATAGTATTACCATATAACGTATAACGTTATATATTGTTACGTTATATCGTATAACGTTATATAGCATTACCATATAACGTAAAACGATATATACTCTTACCTAATAACGTATAACGTTATATAGTGTTACGTTATAACGTATAACGATATATTCTATTACGTAATAACGCATATCTTTATATAGTATTTCCATATAACGTATAACGTTATATATTGTTACGTTATAACGTATAACGATATATAGTATTACCATATAACGTATAACGTTATATATTGTTACGTTATAACGTATAAGGATATATAGTATTACCATATAACGTATAACGTTAATATAGTGTTACGTTATAACGTATAACGATATATACTATTACGTAATAACGTATATCGTTATATAGTATTTCCATATAACGTATAACGTTACATATTGTTACGTTATAACGTATAACGATATATAGTATTACCATATAACGTAAAACGATATATACTATTACGTAATAACGTATATTGTTATATAGTATTACCATATAACGTATAACGTTATATAGTGATACGTTATATCGTATAACGTTATATAGTATTACCATATAAAGTATAACATTATATACTATTACGTAATAACGTATAACGATATATACTATTACGTAATATCGTATATCGTTATATAGTATTACCATATAACGTATAGCGCTATATATTGTTACGTTATAACGTATAACGATATATAGTATTACCATATAACGTATAACGTTATATATTGTTACGTTATAACGTATATCGATATACAGTATTACCATATAACGTATAACGTTATATAATGTTACGTTATAACGTATAACGTTATGTAGCATTACCATATATCGTAAAAACGATATATAGTGTTACGTTATGACGTATAACGATATATACTATTACGTAATAACGTATATCGTTATATAGTATTACCATATAACGTATAACGTTATATATTGTTACGTTAAAACGTATAACGTTATATAGTATTACCCATATAACGTATAACGTTATATAGTGTTACGTTATAACGTATAACGTTATATAGCATTACCATATAACGTAAAACGATATATACTATTACGTAATAACGTATAACGTTATATAGTGTTACGTTATAACGTATATCGTTATATAGCATTACCACATAACGTAAAAAGATATATACTATTACGTAATAACGTATATCGTTATATAGTATTACCATATAACGTATAACGTTATATATTGTTACGTTATATCGTATAACGATATATAGTATTACCATATAACGTATAACGTTATATAGTGTTACCTTATAACGTATAACGATATATACTATTACGTAATAACGTATATCGCTATATAGTATCTCCATATAACGTATAACGTTATATATTGTTACGTTATAACGTATAACGATATATAGTATTACCATATAACGTAAAACGATATATACTATTACGTAATAACGTATAAAGTTATATAGAATTACCATATAACGTATAACGTTATATATTGTTACGTTATAACGTATAACGATATATAGTATTACCATATAACGTATAACGTTATATAGTGTTACGTTATAACGTATAACGTTATGTAGCATTACCATATATCGTAAAACGATATATAGTGTTACGTTATAACGTATAACGATATATAGTGTTACGTAATAACGTATATCGTTATATAGTATTACCATATAACGTATAACGTTATATATTGTTACGATATAACGTATAACGATATATACTATTACCATATAACGTATAACGTTATATATTGTTACGTTATAACGTATAACGATATATACTATTACCATATAACGTATAACGTTATATATTGTTACGTTATAACGTATAACGATATATACTATTACCATATAACGTATAACGTTATCTACTGTTACGTTATAACGTATAACGTTATATAGCATTACCATATAACGTATAACGTTATATATTGTTACGTTATAACGTATAACGATATATACTATTACCATGTGACATATAACGTTATATAGTGTTACCTTATAACGTATAACGTTATATAGCATTACCATATAACGTAAAACGATATATACTATTACGTAATAACGTATATCATTATATAGCATTACCATATAACGTATAACGTTATATATTGTTACGTTATAACGTATAACGATATATAGTATTACCATATAACGTATAACGTTATATAGTATTACGTTATAACGTATAACGTTATATAGCATTACCATATATCGTAAAACGATATATAGTGTTACGTTATAACGTATAACGATATATACTATTACGTAATAACGTATATCGTTATATAGTATTACCATATATCGTATAACGTTATATATTGTTACGTTATAACGTATAACGATATATACTATTACCATGTGACATATAACGTTATATATTGTTACGTTATAACGTATAACGATATATAATATTACCATATAACGTATAACGTTATCTACTGTTACGTTATAACGTATAACGTTATATAGCATTACCATATAACGTATAACGTTATATATTGTTACGTTATAACGTATAACGATATATAGTATTACCATATAACGTATAACGTTATATAGTATTACGTTATAACGTATAACGTTATATAGCATTACCATATATCGTAAAACGATATATAGTGTTACGTTATAACGTATAACGATATATACTATTACGTAATAACGTATATCGTTATATAGTATTACCATATAACGTATAACGTTATATATTGTTACGTTATAACGTATAACGATATATACTATTACCATATAACGTAAAACGATATATACAATTACGTAATAACGTATACTGTTATATAGTATTACCATATAACGTATAACGTTATATGTTGTTACGTTATAACGTATAACGATATATAGTATTACCATATAGCGTATAACGTTATATAGTGTTACGTTATAACGTATAACGTTATATAGCATTACCATATAACGTAAAACGATATATACAATTACGTAATAACGTATACTGTTATATAGTATTACCATATAACGTATAACGTTATATGTTGTTACGTTATAACGTATAACGATATATAGTATTTACCATATAACGTATAACGTTATATAGTGTTACGTTATAACGTATAACGTTATGTAGCATTACCATATATCGTAGAACGATATATAGTGTTACGTTATAACGTATAACGATATATACTATTACGTAATAACGTATATCGTTATATAGTATTACCATATAACGTATAACGTTATATATTCTTACGTTATAACGTATAACGATATATACTATTACGTAATAACGTATAACGATATATACTATTACCATATAACGTATAACGTTATATATTGTTACTTTATAACGTATAACGATATATACTATTACCATGTAACGTATAACGTTATATAGTGGTTACGTTATAACGTATAATGTTATATAGCATTACCATATAACGTAAAACGATATATACAATTACGTAATAACGTATACTGTTATATAGTATTACCATATAACGTATAACGTTGATATGTTGTTACGTTATAACGTATAAACGATATATAGTATTACCATATAGCGTATAACGTTATATAGTGTTACGTTATAACGTATAACGTTATGTAGCATTACCATATATCGTAGAACGATATATAGTGTTACGTTATAACGTATAACGATATATACTATTACGTAATAACGTATATCGTTATATAGTATTACCATATAACTTATAACGTTATATATTCTTACGTTATAACGTATAACGATATATACTATTACGTAATAACGTATATCGTTATATAGTATTACCATATACGTATAACGTTATATAGTGTTACGTTATAACGTATAACGATATGTACTTGTCGGAGATGTAGAGACATCGAGCCTTTCTTTTGGAAGATTTCTCAATACTTGGGCTCGGGGTGACATAAACTGGTCGCCGAACGTAGCCACTGTCACGGGATGAACGAAATGTTTTACAAAGGAGTTCCAGTGTTAAGGGATACGCTGTATAAACAATCAAGCCTTGATCAGGAGCAATGCTGGTTTATGTGGAACTGCCTAGTTACGGCGCTTGGGAATTTGTTGATATTCCCGATCGATATGTATTTGATATTTGCAACTGTATCTGTCATTTATTTTTCACTCTCCTTGGAGAGTTTACTGTCATCGTCTTGGAGTCAGTCTTAGAGAAACCCTGTGCCTGAGTGAACGTGTCAGTGTGCTATCAAAAATATATTAAAACGTACAGAAAGTTTCCCGTTGACCGTGGATTCGTCACAGAACACAAGAATATTATTTAAAGCATTTGTTTACTTATTGTTTGTTATCTTAGTAACCGTTAAACTAATTATTTATCAAACTTTGTAAAGAAATATAATTTTATGTAAATACAACCTTTATTGAACATCATGATGGCAAATGCCAACGAAGAATTGTCTCACGCTCGAAATCCAAACGACAATTCGACATACTATTACGTAATAACGTATATCGTTATATAGTATTACCATATATGTATACACGTTATATATTGTTACGTTATAACGTATAACGATATATAGTATTACCATATAACGTATAACGTTATATAGTGTTACGTTATAACGTATATCGTTATATAGCATTAGCATATAACGTAAAAGGATAAATACTACTACGTAATAACGTATATTGTTATATAGTATTACCATATAACGTATAACGTTATATATTGTTACGTTATAACGTATAACGATATATAGTATTTACCATATAACGTATAATGTTATATAGTGTTACGTTATAACGTATAACGATATATACTATTACGTAATAACGTATATCGTTATATAGTATTACCATATAACGTATAACGTTATATATTCTCACGTTATAACGTATAACGATATATACTATTACGTTATAACGTATAACGATATATACTATTACGTAATAACGTATATCATTATATAGCATTACCATATAACGTATAACGTTATATATTGTTACGTTATAACGTATAACGATATATAATATTACCATATAACGTATAACGTTATATAGTGTTTACGTTATAACGTATAACGTTATATAGCATTACCATATATCGTAAAACGATATATAGTGTTACGTTATAACGTATAACGATATATACTATTACGTAATAACGTATATGGTTATATACTATTACCATATAACGTATAACGTTATATATTGTTACGTTATAACGTATAACGATATATACTATTACCATATAACGTATAACGTTATATATTGTTACGTTATAATGTATAACGATATATACTATTACCATGTAACGTATAACGTTATATAGTGTTACGTTATAACGTATAACGTTATATAGCATTACCATATAACGTAAAACGATATATACTATTACGTAATAACGTATAACGTTATACAGAATTACCATATAACGTATAGCGTTATATAGTGTTACGTTATAACGTATAACGATATATACTATTACGTAATAACGTATATCGTTATATAGTATTACCATATAACGTATAACGTTATATATTGTTACGTTATAACGTATAACGGTATATACTATTACCATATAACGTAAAACGATATATACTATTACGTAATAACGTATATTGTTATACAGTATTAGCATATAACGTATAACGTTATATACTGTTACGGTATAACGTATAACGTTATATAGCATTACCATATATCGTAAAACGATATATTACTGTTACGTAATAAACGTATATTGTTATATAGTATTACCATACAACGTATAACGATATATACTATTACGTAATAACGTATAACGATATATACTATTTAGTTATAACGTATAACATTATATAGTATTACCATACAACGTATAACGTTATATATTGTTACGGTATAACGTATAACGATATATGGTATTACCATATAACGTATAACGTTATATATTGTTACGTTATAACGTATAACGTATATAGTATTACCATATAACGTATAACGTTATATAGTGTTACGTTATAACATATAACGTTATATAGCATTACCATATAACGTAAAACGATATATGCTATTACGTAATAACGTATAACGTTATATAGAATTACCATATAACGTATACGTTATATAGTGTTACGTTATAACGTTATAACGATATATACTATTACGTAATAACGTATATGGTTATATAGTATTACCATATAACGTATAACGTTATATATTGTTACGTTATAACGAATAACGATATATAGTATTACCATATAACGTATAACGTTATATAGTGTTACGTTATAACGTATATCGTTATATAGCATTACCATATAACGTAAAACGATATATACTATTACGTAATAGCGTATATTGTTATATAGTATTGCCATATAACATATAACGTTATATAGTGATACGTTACAACGTATAACGTTATATAGTATTACCATATAAAGTATAACATTATATACAATTACGTAATAACGTATATCGTTATATAGTATTACCATATAACGTAAAACGATATATACAATTACGTAATAACGTATATCATTATATAGCATTACCATATAACGTATAACGTTATATATTGTTACGTTATAACGTATAACGATATATAATATTACCATATAACGTATAACGTTATATAGTGTTACGTTATAACGTATAACGTTATATAGCATTACCATATATCGTAAAACGATATATAGTGTTACGTTATAACGTATAACGATATATACTATTACGTAATAACGTATATGGTTATATACTATTACCATATAACGTATAACGTTATATATTGTTACGTTATAACGTATAACGATATATACTATTACCATATAACGTATAACGTTATATATTGTTACGTTATAACGTTTAACGATATATACTATTACCATGTAACGTATAACGTTATATAGTGTTACGTTATAACGTATAACGTTATATAGCATTACCATATAACGTAAAACGATATATACTATTACGTAATAACGTATAACGTTATACAGAATTACCATATAACGTATAGCGTTATATAGTGTTACGTTATAACGTATAACGATATATACTATTACGTAATAACGTATATCGTTATATAGTATTACCATATAACGTATAACGTTATATATTGTTACGTTATAACGTATAACGATATATACTATTACCATATATCGTAAAACGATATATACTATTACGTAATAACGTATATTGTTATAAAGTATTAGCATATAACGTATAACGTTATACACTGTTACGGTATAACGTATAACGTTATATAGCATTACCATATATCGTAAAACGATATATACTGTTACGTAATAACGTATATTGTTATATAGTATTACCATACAACGTATAACGATATATACTATTACGTAATAACGTATAACGATATATACTATTTAGTTATAACGTATAACATTATATAGTATTACCATACAACGTATAACGTTATATATTGTTACGGTATAACGTATAACGATATATAGTATTTACCATATAACGTATAACGTTATATATTGTTACGTTATAACGTATAACGTATATAGTATTACCATATAACGTATAACGTTATATAGTGTTACGTTATAACATATAACGTTATATAGCATTACCATATAACGTAAAACGATATATACTATTACGTAATAGCGTATATTGTTATATAGTATTGCCATATAACGTATAACGTTATATAGTGATACGTTACAACGTATAACGTTATATAGTATTACCATATAAAGTATAACATTATATACAATTACGTAATAACGTATATCGTTATATAGTATTACCATATAACGTAAAACGATATATACAATTACGTAATAACGTATACTGTTATATAGTATTACCATATAACGTATAACGTTACATAGTGTTACGTTATAACGTATAACGATATATACTATTACGTAATAACGTATATCGTTATATAGTATTACCATATAAAGTATAACATTATATACAATTACGTAATAACGTATAACTATATATACTATTACGTAATAACGTATATCGTTATATAGTATTACCATATAACGTAAAACGATATATACAATTACGTAATAACGTATACTGTTATATAGTATTACCATATAACGTATAACGTTATATGTTGTTACGTTATAACGTATAACGATATATACTATTACCATATAACGTATAACGTTATATATTGTTACGTTATAACGTATAACGATATATACTATTACCATGTAACGTATAACGTTATATAGTGTTACGTTATAACGTATAACGTTATGTAGCATTGCCATATATCGTAGAACGATATATAGTGTTACGTTATAACGTATTACGATATATACTATTACGTAATAACGTATATCGTTATATAGTATTACCATATAACGTATAACGTTATATATTCTTACGTTATAACGTATAACGATATATACTATTACGTAATAACGTATAACGATATATACTATTAGCATATAACGTATAACGTTATATAGTGTTACGTTATAACGTATAACGTTATGTAGCATTGCCATATATCGTAGAACGATATATAGTGTTACGTTATAACGTATAACGATATATACTATTACGTAATAACGTATATCGTTATATAGTATTACCATATAACGTATAACGTTATATATTCTTACGTTATAACGTATAACGATATATACTATTACGTAATAACGTATAACGATATATACTATTAGCATATAACGTATAACGTTATATATTGTTACGTTATAACGTATAACGATATATACTATTACCATGTAACGTATAACGTTATATAGTGTTACGTTATAACGTATAACGTTATATAGCATTACCATATAACGTAAAACGATATATACTATTACGTAATAACGTATAACCTTATATAGAATTACCATATAACGTATAACGTTACATAGTGTTACGTTATAACGTATAACGATATATACTATTACGTAATAACGTATATCGTTATATAGTATTACCATATAAAGTATAACATTATATACAATTACGTAATAACGTATAACTATATATACTATTACGTAATAACGTATATCGTTATATAGTATTACCATATAACGTAAAACGATATATACAATTACGTAATAACGTATACTGTTATATAGTATTACCATATAACGTATAACGTTATATGTTGTTACGTTATAACGTATAACGATATATACTATTACCATATAACGTATAACGTTATATATTGTTACGTTATAACGTATAACGATATATACTATTACCATGTAACGTATAACGTTATATAGTGTTACGTTATAACGTATAACGTTATATAGCATTACCATATAACGTAAAACGATATATACTATTACGTAATAACGTATAACGTTATATAGAATTACCATATAACGTATAACGTTATATAGTGTTACGTTATAACGTATAACGATATATACTATTACGTAATAACGTATATCGTTATATAGTATTACCATATTACGTATAACGTTATATAGTGTTACGTTATAACGTATAACGATATGTACTTGTCGGAGATGTAGAGACATCGAGCCTTTCTTTTGGAAGATTTCTCAATACTTGGGCTCGGGGTGACATAACTGGTCGCCGAACGTAGCCACGGTCACGGGATGAACGAAATGTTTTACAAAGGAGGTTCCAGTGTTAAGGGATACGCTGTATAAACAATCAAGCCTTGATCAGGAGCAATGCTGGTTTATGTGGAACTGCCTAGTTACGGCGCTTGGGAATTTGTTGATATTCCCGATCGATATGTATTTGATATTTGCAACTGTATCTGTCATTTATTTTGCACTCTCCTTGGAGAGTTTACTGTCATCGTCTTGGAGTCAGTCTTAGAGAAACCCTGAGCCTGAGTGAACGTGTCAGTGTGCTATCAAAAATATATTAAAACGTACAGAAAGTTTCCCGTTGACCGTGGATTCGTTACAGAACACAAGAATATTATTTAAAGCATTTGTTTACTTATTGTTTGTTATCTTAGTTAACCGTTGAACTAATTATTTATCAAACTTTGTAAAGAAATATAATTTTATGTAAATACAACCTTTATTGAACATCATGATGGCAAATGCCAACGAAGAATTGTCTCACGCTCGAAATCCAAACGACAATTCGACATACTATTACGTAATAACGGATATCGTTATATAGTATTACCATATATGTATAACGTTATATATTGTTACGTTATAACGTATAACGATATATAGTATTACCATATAACGTATAACGTTATATAGTGTTACGTTATAACGTATATCGTTATATAGCATTACCATATAACGTAAAAGGATAAATACTACTACGTAATAACGTATATTGTTATATAGTATTACCATATAACGTATAACGTTATATATTGTTACGTTATAACGTATAACGATATATAGTATTACCATATAACGTATAATGTTATATAGTGTTACGTTATAACGTATAACGATATATACTATTACGTAATAACGTATATCGTTATATAGTATTACCATATAACGTATAACGTTATATATTCTCACGTTATAACGTATAACGATATATACTATTACGTTATAACGTATAACGATATATACTATTACGTAATAACGTATATCATTATATAGCATTACCATATAACGTATAACGTTATATATTGTTACGCTATAACGTATAACGATATATAATATTACCACATAACGTATAACGTTATATAGTGTTACGTTATAACGTATAACGTTATATAGCATTACCATATATCGTAAAACGATATATAGTGTTACGTTATAACGTATAACGATATATACTATTACGTAATAACGTATATGGTTATATAGTATTACCATATAACGTATAACGTTATATATTGTTACGTTATAACGTATAACGATATATACTATTACCATATAACGTATAACGTTATATATTGTTACGTTATAACGTATAACGATATATACTATTACCATGTAACGTATAACGTTATATAGTGTTACGTTATAACGTATAACGTTATATAGCATTACCATATAACGTAAAACGATATATACTATTACGTAATAACGTATAACGTTATACAGAATTACCATATAACGTATAGCGTTATATAGTGTTACGTTATAACGTATAACGATATATACTATTACGTAATAACGTATATCGTTATATAGTATTACCATATAACGTATAACGTTATATATTGTTACGTTATAACGTATAACGATATATACTATTACCATATAACGTAAAACGATATATACTATTACGTAATAACGTATATTGTTATACAGTATTAGCATATAACGTATAACGTTATATACTGTTACGGTATAACGTATAACGTTATATAGCATTACCATATATCGTAAAACGATATATACTGTTACGTAATAACGTATATTGTTATATAGTATTACCATACAACGTATAACGATATATACTATTACGTAATAACGTATAACGATATATACTATTTAGTTACAACGTATAACATTATATAGTATTACCATACAACGTATAACGTTATATATTGTTACGGTATAACGTATAACGATATATGGTTTTACCATATAACGTATAACGTTATATATTGTTACGTTATAACGTATAACGTATATAGTATTACCATATAACGTATAACGTTATATAGTGTTACGTTATAACATATAACGTTATATAGCATTACCATATAACGTAAAACGATATATGCTATTACGTAATAACGTATAACGTTATATAGAATTACCATATAACGTATAACGTTATATAGTGTTACGTTATAACGTATAGCGATATATACTATTACGTAATAACGTATATCGTTATATAGTATTACCATATAACGTATAACGTTATATATTGTTACGTTATAAGGAATAACGGTATATAGTATTACCATATAACGTATAACGTTATATAGCGTTACGTTATAACGTATATCGTTATATAGCATTACCATATAACGTAAAACGATATATACTATTACGTAATAGCGTATATTGTTATATAGTATTGCCATATAACGTATAACGTTATATAGTGATACGTTACAACGTATAACGTTATATAGTATTACCATATAAAGTATAACATTATATACAATTACGTAATAACGTATAACTATATATACTATTACGTAATAATGTATATCGTTATATAGTATTACCATATAACGTAAAACGATATATACTATTACGTAATAGCGTATATTGTTATATAGTATTGCCATATAACGTATAACGTTATATAGTGATACGTTACAACGTATAACGTTATATAGTATTACCATATAAAGTATAACATTATATACAATTACGTAATAACGTATAACTATATATACTATTACGTAATAATGTATATCGTTATATAGTATTACCATATAACGTAAAACGATATATACAATTACGTAATAACGTATACTGTTATATAGTATTACCATATAACGTATAACGTTATATGTTGTTACGTTATAACGTATAACGATATATACTATTACCATATAACGTATAACGTTATATATTGTTACGTTATAACGTATAACGATATATACTATTACCATGTAACGTATAACGTTATATAGCGTTACGTTATAACGTATAACGTTATATAGCATTACCATATAACGTAAAACGATATATACTATTACGTAATAACGTATAACGTTATATAGAATTACCATATAACGTATAACGTTATATAGTGTTACGTTATAACGTATAACGATATATACTATTACGTAATAACGTATATCGTTATATAGTATTACCATATTACGTATAACGTTATATAGTGTTACGTTATAACGTATAACGATATGTACTTGTCGGAGATGTAGAGACATCGAGCCTTTCTTTTGCAAGATTTCTCAATACTTGGGCTCGGGGTGACATAACTGGTCGCCGAACGTAGCCACGGTCACGGGATGAACGAAATGTTTTACAAAGGAGGTTCCAGTGTTAAGGGATACGCTGTATAAACAATCAAGCCTTGATCAGGAGCAATGCTGGTTTATGTGGAACTGCCTAGTTACGGCGCTTGGGAATTTGTTGATATTCCCGATCGATATGTATTTGATATTTGCAACTGTATCTGTCATTTATTTTGCACTCTCCTTGGAGAGTTTACTGTCATCGTCTTGGAGTCAGTCTTAGAGAAACCCTGTGCCTGAGTGAACGTGTCAGTGTGCTATCAAAAATATATTAAAACGTACAGAAAGTTTCCCGTTGACCGTGGATTCGTTACAGAACACAAGAATATTATTTAAAGCATTTGTTTACTTATTGTTTGTTATCTTAGTTAACCGTTAAACTAATTATTTATCAAACTTTGTAAAGAAATATAATTTTATGTAAATACAACCTTTATTGAACATCATGATGGCAAATGCCAACGAAGAATTGTCTCACGCTCGAAATCCAAACGACAATTCGACATACTATTACGTAATAACGTATATCGTTATATAGTATTACCATATATGTATAACGTTATATATTGTTACGTTATAACGTATAACGATATATAGTATTACCATATAACGTATAACGTTATATAGTGTTACGTTATAACGTATATCGTTATATAGCATTACCATATAACGTAAAAGGATAAATACTACTACGTAATAACGTATATTGTTATATAGTATTACCATAGAACGTATAACGTTATATATTGTTACGTTATAACGTATAACGATATATACTATTACGTAATAACGTATATCGTTATATAGTATTACCATATAACGTATAACGTTATATATTCTCACGTTATAACGTATAACGATATATACTATTACGTTATAACGTATAACGATATATACTATTACGTAATAACGTATATCATTATATAGCATTACCATATAACGTATAACGTTATATATTGTTACGTTATAACGTATAACGATATATAATATTACCACATAACGTATAACGTTATATAGTGTTACGTTATAACGTATAACGTTATATAGCATTACGATATATCGTAAAACGATATATAGTGTTACGTTATAACGTATAACGATATATACTATTACGTAATAACGTATATGGTTATATAGTATTACCATATAACGTATAACGTTATATATTGTTACGTTATAACGTTTAACGATATATACTATTACCATATAACGTATAACGTTATATATTGTTACGTTATAACGTATAACGATATATACTATTACCATGTAACGTATAACGTTATATAGTGTTACGTTATAACGTATAACGTTATATAGCATTACCATATAACGTAAAACGATATATACTATTACGTAATAACGTATAACGTTATACAGAATTACCATATAACGTATAGCGTTATATAGTGTTACGTTATAACGTATAACGATATATACTATTACGTAATAACGTATATCGTTATATAGTATTACCATATAACGTATAACGTTATATATTGTTACGTTATAACGTATAACGATATATACTATTACCATATAACGTAAAACGATATATACTATTACGTAATAACGTATATTGTTATACAGTATTAGCATATAACGTATAACGTTATATACTGTTACGGTATAACGTATAACGTTATATAGCATTACCATATATCGTAAAACGATATATACTGTTACGTAATAACGTATATTGTTATATAGTATTACCATACAACGTATAACGATATATACTATTACGTAATAACGTATAACGATATATACTATTTAGTTACAACGTATAACATTATATAGTATTACCATACAACGTATAACGTTATATATTGTTACGGTATAACGTATAACGATATATGGTTTTACCATATAACGTATAACGTTATATATTGTTACGTTATAACGTATAACGTATATAGTATTACCATATAACGTATAACGTTATATAGTGTTACGTTATAACGTATAACGTTATATAGCATTACCATATAACGTAAAACGATATATACTATTACGTAATAACGTATAACGTTATACAGAATTACCATATAACGTATAGCGTTATATAGTGTTACGTTATAACGTATAACGATATATGCTATTACGTAATAACGTATAACGTTATATAGAATTACCATATAACGTATAACGTTATATAGTGTTACGTTATAACGTATAGCGATATATACTATTACGTAATAACGTATATCGTTATATAGTATTACCATATAACGTATAACGTTATATATTGTTACGTTATAAGGAATAACGATATATAGTATTACCATATAACGTATAACGTTATATAGCGTTACGTTATAACGTATATCGTTATATAGCATTACCATATAACGTAAAACGATATATACTATTACGTAATAGCGTATATTGTTATATAGTATTGCCATATAACGTATAACGTTATATATTGTTACGTTATAACGTATAACGATATATAGTATTACCATATAACGTATAACGTTATATAGTGTTACGTTATAACGTATAACGTTATATAGCATTACCATATAACGTAAAACGATATATACTATTACGTAATAACGTATAACGTTATATAGTATTACCATATAACGTATAACGTTATATGTTGTTACGTTATAACGTATAACGATATATAGTATTACCATATAACGTATAACGTTATATGTTGTTACGTTATAACGTATAACGATATATAGTATTACCATATAACGTATAACGTTATATAGTGTTACGTTATAACGTATAACGTTATGTAGCATTGCCATATATCGTAGAACGATATATAGTGTTACGTTATAACGTATAACGATATATACTATTACGTAATAACGTATATCGTTATATAGTATTACCATATAACGTATAACGTTATATATTCTTACGTTATAACGTATAACGATATATACTATTACGTAATAACGTATAACGATATATACTATTAGCATATAACGTATAACGTTATATATTGTTACGTTATAACGTATAACGATATATACTATTACCATGTAACGTATAACGTTATATAGTGTTACGTTATAACGTATAACGTTATATAGCATTACCATATAACGTAAAACGATATATACTATTACGTAATAACGTATAACCTTATATAGAAATACCATATAACGTATAACGTTATATAGTGTTACGTTATAACGTATAACGATATATACTATTACGTAATAACTTATATCGTTATATAGTATTACCATATTACGTATAACGTTATATAGTGTCACGTTATAACGTATAACGATATGTACTTGTCGGAGATGTAGAGACATCGAGCCTTTCTTTTGGAAGATTTCTCAATACTTGGGCTCGGGGTGACATAACTGGTCGCCGAACGTAGCCACGGTCACGGGATGAACGAAATGTTTTACAAAGGAGGTTCCAGTGTTAAGGGATACGCTGTATAAACAATCAAGCCTTGATCAGGAGCAATGCTGGTTTATGTGGAACTGCCTAGTTACGGCGCTTGGGAATTTGTTGATATTCCCGATCGATATGTATTTGATATTTGCAACTGTATCTGTCATTTATTTTGCACTCTCCTTGGAGAGTTTACTGTCATCGTCTTGGAGTCAGTCTTAGAGAAACCCTGTGCCTGAGTGAACGTGTCAGTGTGCTATCAAAAATATATTAAAACGTACAGAAAGTTTCCCGTTGACCGTGGATTCGTTACAGAACACAAGAATATTATTTAAAGCATTTGTTTACTTATTGTTTGTTATCTTAGTTAACCGTTAAACTAATTATTTATCAAACTTTGTAAAGAAATATAATTTTATGTAAATACAACCTTTATTGAACATCATGATGGCAAATGCCAACGAAGAATTGTCTCACGCTCGAAATCCAAACGACAATTCGACATACTATTACGTAATAACGTATATCGTTATATAGTATTACCACATATGTATAACGTTATATATTGTTACGTTATAACGTATAACGATATATACTATTACCATATAACGTAAAACGATATATACTATTACGTAATAACGTATATTGTTATACAGTATTAGCATATAACGTATAACGTTATATACTGTTACGGTATAACGTATAACGTTATATAGCATTACCATATATCGTAAAACGATATATACTGTTACGTAATAACGTATATTGTTATATAGTATTACCATACAACGTATAACGATATATACTATTACGTAATAACGTATAACGATATATACTATTTAGTTATAACGTATAACATTATATAGTATTACCATACAACGTATAACGTTATATATTGTTACGGTATAACGTATAACGATATATGGTATTACCATATAACGTATAACGTTATATATTGTTACGTTATAACGTATAACGTATATAGTATTACCATATAACGTATAACGTTATATAGTGTTACGTTATAACATATAACGTTATATAGCATTACCATATAACGTAAAACGATATATGCTATTACGTAATAACGTATAACGTTATATAGAATTACCATATAACGTATAACGTTATATAGTGTTACGTTATAACGTATAACGATATATACTATTACGTAATAACGTATATGGTTATATAGTATTACCATATAACGTATAACGTTATATAGTGTTACGTTATAACGTATAACGATATATACTATTACCATATAACGTATAACGTTATATAGTGTTACGTTATAACGTATATCGTTATATAGCATTACCATATAACGTAAAACGATATATACTATTACGTAATAGCGTATATTGTTATATAGTATTGCCATATAACGTATAACGTTATATAGTGATACGTTACAACGTATAACGTTATATAGTATTACCATATAAAGTATAACATTATATACAATTACGTAATAACGTATATCGTTATATAGTATTACCATATAACGTAAAACGATATATACAATTACGTAATAACGTATACTGTTATATAGTATTACCATATAACGTATAACGTTATATGTTGTTACGTTATAACGTATAACGATATATAGTATTACCATATAACGTATAACGTTATATAGTGTTACGTTATAACGTATAACGTTATGTAGCATTGCCATATATCGTAGAACGATATAGAGAGTTACGTTATAACGTATAACGATATATACTATTACGTAATAACGTATATCGTTATATAGTATTACCATATAACGTATAACGTTATATATTCTTACGTTATAACGTATAACGATATATACTATTACGTAATAACGTATAACGATATACACTATTAGCATATAACGTATAACGATATATATTGTTACGTTATAACGTATAACGATATATACTATTAGCATGTAACGTATAACGTTATATAGTGTTACGTTATAACGTATAACGTTATATAGCATTACCATATAACGTAAAACGATATATACTATTACGTAATAACGTATAACCTTATATAGAATTACCATATAACGTATAACGTTACATAGTGTTACGTTATAACGTATAACGATATATACTATTACGTAATAACGTATATCGTTATATAGTATTACCATATAAAGTATAACATTATATACAATTACGTAATAACGTATAACTATATATACTATTACGTAATAACGTATATCGTTATATAGTATTACCATATAACGTAAAACGATATATACAATTACGTAATAACGTATACTGTTATATAGTATTACCATATAACGTATAACGTTATATGTTGTTACGTTATAACGTATAACGATATATACTATTACCATATAACGTATAACGTTATATATTGTTACGTTATAACGTATAACGATATATACTATTACCATGTAACGTATAACGTTATATAGTGTTACGTTATAACGTATAACGTTATATAGTATTACCATATAACGTAAAACGATATATACTATTACGTAATAACGTATAACGTTATATAGAATTACCATATAACGTATAACGTTATATAGTGTTACGTTATAACGTATAACGATATATACTATTACGTAATAACGTATATCGTTATATAGTATTACCATATTACGTATAACGTTATATAGTGTTACGTTATAACGTATAACGATATGTACTTGTCGGAGATGTAGAGACATCGAGCCTTTCTTTTGGAAGATTTCTCAATACTTGGGCTCGGGGTGACATAACTGGTCGCCGAACGTAGCCACGGTCACGGGATGAACGAAATGTTTTACAAAGGAGGTTCCAGTGTTAAGGGATACGCTGTATAAACAATCAAGCCTTGATCAGGAGCAATGCTGGTTTATGTGGAACTGCCTAGTTACGGCGCTTGGGAATTTGTTGATATTCCCGATCGATATGTATTTGATATTTGCAACTGTATCTGTCATTTATTTTGCACTCTCCTTGGAGAGTTTACTGTCATCGTCTTGGAGTCAGTCTTAGAGAAACCCTGTGCCTGAGTGAACGTGTCAGTGTGCTATCAAAAATATATTAAAACGTACAGAAAGTTTCCCGTTGACCGTGGATTCGTTACAGAACACAAGAATATTATTTAAAGCATTTGTTTACTTATTGTTTGTTATCTTAGTTAACCGTTAAACTAATTATTTATCAAACTTTGTAAAGAAATATAATTTTATGTAAATACAACCTTTATTGAACATCATGATGGCAAATGCCAACGAAGAATTGTCTCACGCTCGAAATCCAAACGACAATTCGACATACTATTACGTAATAACGTATATCGTTATATAGTATTACCATATATGTATAACGTTATATATTGTTACGTTATAACGTATAACGATATATAGTATTACCATATAACGTATAACGTTATATAGTGTTACGTTATAACGTATATCGTTATATAGCATTACCATATAACGTAAAAGGATAAATACTACTACGTAATAACGTATAACGTTATATAGAATTACCATATAACGTATAACGTTATATAGTGTTACGTTATAACGTATAGCGATATATACTATTACGTAAGAACGTATATTGTTATACAGTATTAGCATATAACGTATAACGTTATATACTGTTACGGTATAACGTATAACGTTATATAGCATTACCATATATCGTAAAACGAAATATACTGTTACGTAATAACGTATATTGTTATATAGTATTACCATACAACGTATAACGATATATACTATTACGTAATAACGTATAACGATATATACTATTTAGTTATAACGTATAACATTATATAGTATTACCATACAACGTATAACGTTATATATTGTTACGGTATAACGTATAACGATATATGGTATTACCATATAACGTATAACGTTATATAGTGTTACGTTATAACGTATAACGATATATACTATTACGTAATAACGTATATCGTTATATAGTATTACCATATATGTATAACGTTATATATTGTTACGTTATAACGTATAACGATATATACTATTACCATATAACGTAAAACGATATATACTATTACGTAATAACGTATATTGTTATACAGTATTAGCATATAACGTATAACGTTATATACTGTTACGGTATAACGTATAACGTTATATAGCATTACCATATATCGTAAAACGATATATACTGTTACGTAATAACGTATATTGTTATATAGTATTACCATACAACGTATAACGATATATACTATTACGTAATAACGTATAACGATATATACTATTTAGTTATAACGTATAACATTATATAGTATTACCATACAACGTATAACGTTATATATTGTTACGGTATAACGTATAACGATATATGGTATTACCATATAACGTATAACGTTATATATTGTTACGTTATAACGTATAACGTATATAGTATTACCATATAACGTATAACGTTATATAGTGTTACGTTATAACATATAACGTTATATAGCATTACCATATAACGTAAAACGATATATGCTATTACGTAATAACGTATAACGTTATATAGAATTACCATATAACGTATAACGTTATATAGTGTTACGTTATAACGTATAACGATATATACTATTACGTAATAACGTATATGGTTATATAGTATTACCATATAACGTATAACGTTATATATTGTTACGTTATAACGAATAACGATATATAGTATTACCATATAACGTATAACGTTATATAGTGTTACGTTATAACGTATATCATTATATAGCATTACCATATAACGTAAAACGATATATACTATTACGTAATAGCGTATATTGTTATATAGTATTGCCATATAACGTATAACGTTATATAGTGATACGTTACAACGTATAACGTTATATAGTATTACCGTATAAAGTATAACATTATATACAATTACGTAATAACGTATATCGTTATATAGTATTACCATATAACGTAAAACGATATATACAATTACGTAATAACGTATATCATTATATAGCATTACCATATAACGTATAACGTTATATATTGTTACGTTATAACGTATAACGATATATAATATTACCATATAACGTATAACGTTATATAGTGTTACGTTATAACGTATAACGTTATATAGCATTACCATATATCGTAAAACGATATATAGTGTTACGTTATAACGTATAACGATATATACTATTACGTAATAACGTATATGGTTATATACTATTACCATATAACGTATAACGTTATATGTTGTTACGTTATAACGTATAACGATATATACTATTACCATATAACGTATAACGTTATATATTGTTACGTTATAACGTATAACGATATATACTATTACCATGTAACGTATAACGTTATATAGTGTTACGTTATAACGTATAACGTTATATAGCATTACCATATAACGTAAAACGATATATACTATTACGTAATAACGTATAACGTTATATAGAATTACCATATAACGTATAACGTTATATAGTGTTACGTTATAACGTATAACGATATATACTATTACGTAATAACTTATATCGTTATATAGTATTACCATATTACGTATAACGTTATATAGTGTCACGTTATAACGTATAACGATATGTACTTGTCGGAGATGTAGAGACATCGAGCCTTTCTTTTGGAAGATTTCTCAATACTTGGGCTCGGGGTGACATAACTGGTCGCCGAACGTAGCCACGGTCACGGGATGAACGAAATGTTTTACAAAGGAGGTTCCAGTGTTAAGGGATACGCTGTATAAACAATCAAGCCTTGATCAGGAGCAATGCTGGTTTATGTGGAACTGCCTAGTTACGGCGCTTGGGAATTTGTTGATATTCCCGATCGATATGTATTTGATATTTGCAACTGCATCTGTCATTTATTTTGCACTCTCCTTGGAGAGTTTACTGTCATCGTCTTGGAGTCAGTCTTAGAGAAACCCTGTGCCTGAGTGAACGTGTCAGTGTGCTATCAAAAATATATTAAAACGTACAGAAAGTTTCCCGTTGACCGTGGATTCGTTACAGAACACAAGAATATTATTTAAAGCATTTGTTTACTTATTGTTTGTTATCTTAGTTAACCGTTAAACTAATTATTTATCAAACTTTGTAAAGAAATATAATTTTATGTAAATACAACCTTTATTGAACATCATGATGGCAAATGCCAACGAAGAATTGTCTCACGCTCGAAATCCAAACGACAATTCGACATACTATTACGTAATAACGTATATCGTTATATAGTATTACCATATATGTATAACGTTATATATTGTTACGTTATAACGTATAACGATATATACTATTACCATATAACGTAAAACGATATATACTATTACGTAATAACGTATATTGTTATACAGTATTAGCATATAACGTATAACGTTATATACTGTTACGGTATAACGTATAACGTTATATAGCATTACCATATATCGTAAAACGATATATACTGTTACGTAATAACGTATATTGTTATATAGTATTACCATACAACGTATAACGATATATACTATTACGTAATAACGTATAACGATATATACTATTTAGTTATAACGTATAACATTATATAGTATTACCATACAACGTATAACGTTATATATTGTTACGGTATAACGTATAACGATATATGGTATTACCATATAACGTATAACGTTATATATTGTTACGTTATAACGTATAACGTATATAGTATTACCATATAACGTATAACGTTATATAGTGTTACGTTATAACATATAACGTTATATAGCATTACCATATAACGTAAAACGATATATGCTATTACGTAATAACGTATAACGTTATATAGAATTACCATATAACGTATAACGTTATATAGTGTTACGTTATAACGTATAACGATATATACTATTACGTAATAACGTATATGGTTATATAGTATTACCATATAACGTATAACGTTATATATTGTTACGTTATAACGAATAACGATATATAGTATTACCATATAACGTATAACGTTATATAGTGTTACGTTATAACGTATATCGTTATATAGCATTACCATATAACGTAAAACGATATATACTATTACGTAATAGCGTATATTGTTATATAGTATTGCCATATAACGTATAACGTTATATAGTGATACGTTACAACGTATAACGTTATATAGTATTACCATATAAAGTATAACATTATATACAATTACGTAATAACGTATATCGTTATATAGTATTACCATATAACGTAAAACGATATATACAATTACGTAATAACGTATATCATTATATAGCATTACCATATAACGTATAACGTTATATATTGTTACGTTATAACGTATAACGATATATAATATTACCATATAACGTATAACGTTATATAGTGTTACGTTATAACGTATAACGTTATATAGCATTACCATATATCGTAAAACGATATATAGTGTTACGTTATAACGTATAACGATATATACTATTACGTAATAACGTATATGGTTATATACTATTACCATATAACGTATAACGTTATATATTGTTACGTTATAACGTATAACGATATATACTATTACCATATAACGTATAACGTTATATATTGTTACGTTATAACGTTTAACGATATATACTATTACCATGTAACGTATAACGTTATATAGTGTTACGTTATAACGTATAACGTTATATAGCATTACCATATAACGTAGAACGATATATACTATTACGTAATAACGTATAACGTTATACAGAATTACCATATAACGTATAGCGTTTTATAGTGTTACGTTATAACGTATAACGATATATACTATTACGTAATAACGTATATCGTTATATAGTATTACCATATAACGTATAACGTTATATATTGTTACGTTATAACGTATAACGATATATACTATTACCATATAACGTAAAACGATATATACTATTACGTAATAACGTATATTGTTATACAGTATTAGCATATAACGTATAACGTTATATACTGTTACGGTATAACGTATAACGTTATATAGCATTACCATATATCGTAAAACGATATATACTGTTACGTAATAACGTATATTGTTATATAGTATTACCATACAACGTATAACGATATATACTATTACGTAATAACGTATAACGATATATACTATTTAGTTATAACGTATAACATTATATAGTATTACCATACAACGTATAACGTTATATATTGTTACGGTATAACGTATAACGATATACGGTATTACCATATAACGTATAACGTTATATATTGTTACGTTATAACGTATAACGTATATAGTATTACCATATAACGTATAACGTTATATAGTGTTACGTTATAACATATAACGTTATATAGCATTACCATATAACGTAAAACGATATATGCTATTACGTAATAACGTATAACGTTATATAGAATTACCATATAACGTATAACGTTATATAGTGTTACGTTATAACGTATAACGATATATACTATTACGTAATAACGTATATGGTTATATAGTATTACCATATAAGGTATAACGTTATATATTGTTACGTTATAACGAATAACGATATATAGTATTACCATATAACGTATAACGTTATATAGTGTTACGTTATAACGTATATCGTTATATAGCATTACCATATAACGTAAAACGATATATACTATTACGTAATAGCGTATATTGTTATATAGTATTGCCATATAACGTATAACGTTATATAGTGATACGTTACAACGTATAACGTTATATAGTATTACCATATAAAGTATAACATTATATACAATTACGTAATAACGTATATCGTTATATAGTATTACCATATAACGTAAAACGATATATACAATTACGTAATAACGTATACTGTTATATAGTATTACCATATAACGTATAACGTTATATGTTGTTACGTTATAACGTATAACGATATATAGTATTACCATATAACGTATAACGTTATATAGTGTTACGTTATAACGTATAACGTTATGTAGCATTGCCATATATCGTAGAACGATATAGAGTGTTACGTTATAACGTATAACGATATATACTATTACGTAATAACGTATATCGTTATATAGTATTACCATATAACGTATAACGTTATATATTCTTACGTTATAACGTATAACGATATATACTATTACGTAATAACGTATAACGATATACACTATTAGCATATAACGTATAACGTTATATATTGTTACGTTATAACGTATAACGATATATACTATTAGCATGTAACGTATAACGTTATATAGTGTTACGTTATAACGTATAACGTTATATACTATTACGTAATAACGTATATCGTTATATAGTATTACCATATAAAGTATAACATTATATACAATTACGTAATAACGTATAACTATATATACTATTACGTAATAACGTATATCGTTATATAGTATTACCATATAACGTAAAACGATATATACAATTACGTAATAACGTATACTGTTATATAGTATTACCATATAACGTATAACGTTATATGTTGTTACGTTATAACGTATAACGATATATACTATTACCATATAACGTATAACGTTATATATTGTTACGTTATAACGTATAACGATATATACTATTACCATGTAACGTATAACGTTATATAGTGTTACGTTATAACGTATAACGTTATATAGCATTACCATATAACGTAAAACGATATATACTATTACGTAATAACGTATAACGTTATATAGAATTACCATATAACGTATAACGTTATATAGTGTTACGTTATAACGTATAACGATATATACTATTACGTAATAACGTATATCGTTATATAGTATTACCATATTACGTATAACGTTATATAGTGTTACGTTATAACGTATAACGATATGTACTTGTCGGAGATGTAGAGACATCGAGCCTTTCTTTTGGAAGATTTCTCAATACTTGGGCTCGGGGTGACATAACTGGTCGCCGAACGTAGCCACGGTCACGGGATGAACGAAATGTTTTACAAAGGAGGTTCCAGTGTTAAGGGATACGCTGTATAAACAATCAAGCCTTGATCAGGAGCAATGCTGGTTTATGTGGAACTGCCTAGTTACGGCGCTTGGGAATTTGTTGATATTCCCGATCGATATGTATTTGATATTTGCAACTGTATCTGTCATTTATTTTGCACTCTCCTTGGAGAGTTTACTGTCATCGTCTTGGAGTCAGTCTTAGAGAAACCCTGTGCCTGAGTGAACGTGTCAGTGTGCTATCAAAAATATATTAAAACGTACAGAAAGTTTCCCGTTGACCGTGGATTCGTTACAGAACACAAGAATATTATTTAAAGCATTTGTTTACTTATTGTTTGTTATCTTAGTTAACCGTTAAACTAATTATTTATCAAACTTTGTAAAGAAATATAATTTTATGTAAATACAACCTTTATTGAACATCATGATGGCAAATGCCAACGAAGAATTGTCTCACGCTCGAAATCCAAACGACAATTCGACATACTATTACGTAATAACGTATATCGTTATATAGTATTACCATATATGTATAACGTTATATATTGTTACGTTATAACGTATAACGATATATAGTATTACCATATAACGTATAACGTTATATAGTGTTACGTTATAACGTATATCGTTATATAGCATTACCATATAACGTAAAAGGATAAATACTACTACGTAATAACGTATAACGTTATATAGAATTACCATATAACGTATAACGTTATATAGTGTTACGTTATAACGTATAGCGATATATACTATTACGTAAGAACGTATATTGTTATACAGTATTAGCATATAACGTATAACGTTATATACTGTTACGGTATAACGTATAACGTTATATAGCATTACCATATATCGTAAAACGAAATATACTGTTACGTAATAACGTATATTGTTATATAGTATTACCATACAACGTATAACGATATATACTATTACGTAATAACGTATAACGATATATACTATTTAGTTATAACGTATAACATTATATAGTATTACCATACAACGTATAACGTTATATATTGTTACGGTATAACGTATAACGATATATGGTATTACCATATAACGTATAACGTTATATAGTGTTACGTTATAACGTATAACGATATATACTATTACGTAATAACGTATATCGTTATATAGTATTACCATATATGTATAACGTTATATATTGTTACGTTATAACGTATAACGATATATACTATTACCATATAACGTAAAACGATATATACTATTACGTAATAACGTATATTGTTATACAGTATTAGCATATAACGTATAACGTTATATACTGTTACGGTATAACGTATAACGTTATATAGCATTACCATATATCGTAAAACGATATATACTGTTACGTAATAACGTATATTGTTATATAGTATTACCATACAACGTATAACGATATATACTATTACGTAATAACGTATAACGATATATACTATTTAGTTATAACGTATAACATTATATAGTATTACCATACAACGTATAACGTTATATATTGTTACGGTATAACGTATAACGATATATGGTATTACCATATAACGTATAACGTTATATATTGTTACGTTATAACGTATAACGTATATAGTATTACCATATAACGTATAACGTTATATAGTGTTACGTTATAACATATAACGTTATATAGCATTACCATATAACGTAAAACGATATATGCTATTACGTAATAACGTATAACGTTATATAGAATTACCATATAACGTATAACGTTATATAGTGTTACGTTATAACGTATAACGATATATACTATTACGTAATAACGTATATGGTTATATAGTATTACCATATAACGTATAACGTTATATATTGTTACGTTATAACGAATAACGATATATAGTATTACCATATAACGTATAACGTTATATAGTGTTACGTTATAACGTATATCATTATATAGCATTACCATATAACGTAAAACGATATATACTATTACGTAATAGCGTATATTGTTATATAGTATTGCCATATAACGTATAACGTTATATAGTGATACGTTACAACGTATAACGTTATATAGTATTACCATATAAAGTATAACATTATATACAATTACGTAATAACGTATATCGTTATATAGTATTACCATATAACGTAAAACGATATATACAATTACGTAATAACGTATATCATTATATAGCATTACCATATAACGTATAACGTTATATATTGTTACGTTATAACGTATAACGATATATAATATTACCATATAACGTATAACGTTATATAGTGTTACGTTATAACGTATAACGTTATATAGCATTACCATATATCGTAAAACGATATATAGTGTTACGTTATAACGTATAACGATATATACTATTACGTAATAACGTATATGGTTATATACTATTACCATATAACGTATAACGTTATATGTTGTTACGTTATAACGTATAACGATATATACTATTACCATATAACGTATAACGTTATATATTGTTACGTTATAACGTATAACGATATATAGTATTACCATATAACGTATAACGTTATATAGTATTACGTTATAACGTATAACGTTATATAGCATTACCATATATCGTAAAACGATATATAGTGTTACGTTATAACGTATAACGATATATACTATTACGTAATAACGTATATCGTTATATAGTATTACCATATAACGTATAACGTTATATATTGTTACGTTATAACGTATAACGATATATACTATTACCATATAACGTAAAACGATATATACCATTACGTAATAACGTATATTGTTATACAGTATTAGCATATAACGTATAACGTTATATATTGTTACGGTATAACGTATAACGTTATATAGCATTACCATATATCGTAAAACGATATATACTGTTACGTAATAACGTATATTGTTATATAGTATTACCATACAACGTATAACGATATATACTATTATGTAATAACGTATAACGATATATACAATTTAGTTATAACGTATAACATTATATAGTATTACCATATAACGTATAACGCTATATATTGTTACGGTATAACGTATAACGATATATGGTATTACCATATAACGTATAAAGTTATATATTGTTACGTTATAACGTATAACGTATATAGTATTACCATATAACGTATAACGTTATATAGTGTTACGTTATAACGTATAGCGATATATACTATTACGTAATAACGTATATCGTTATATAGTATTACCATATAACGTATAACGTTATATATTGTTACGTTATAACGAATAACGATATATAGTATTACCATATAACGTATAACGTTATATAGTGTTACGTTATAACGTATATCGTTATATAGCATTACCATATAACGTAAAACGATATATACTATTACGTGATAACGTATATTGTTATATAGTATTACCATATAACGTATAACGTTATATAGTGATACGTTACAACGTATAACGTTATATAGTATTACCATATAAAGTATAACATTATATACAATTACGTAATAACGTATAACTATATATACTATTACGTAATAACGTATATCGTTATATAGTATTACCATATAACGTAAAACGATATATACAATTACGTAATAACGTATACTGTTATATAGTATTACCATATAACGTATAACGTTATATGTTGTTACGTTATAACGTATAACGATATATAGTATTACCATATAACGTATAACGTTATATAGTGTTACGTTATAACGTATAACGTTATGTAGCATTACCATATATCCTAGAACGATATATAGTGTTACGTTATAACGTATAACGATATATACTATTACGTAATAACGTATATCGTTATATAGTATTACCATATAACGTATAACGTTATATATTGTTACGTTATAACGTATAACGATATATACTATTACCATATAACGTAAAACGATATATACAATTACGTAATAACGTATACTGTTATATAGTATTACCATATAACGTATAACGTTATATGTTGTTACGTTATAACGTATAACGATATATAGTATTACCATATAGCGTATAACGTTATATAGTGTTACGTTATAACGTATAACGTTATATAGCATTACCATATAACGTAAAACGATATATACAATTACGTAATAACGTATACTGTTATATAGTATTACCATATAACTTATAACGTTATATATTCTTACGTTATAACGTATAACGATATATACTATTACGTAATAACGTATAACGATACATACTATTACGTAATAACGTATATCGTTATATAGCTTTACCATATAACGTATAACGTTATATATTGTTACGTTATAACGTATAACGATATATAGTATTACCATATAACGTATAACGTTATATAGTGTTACGCTATAACGTATAACGTTATATAGCACTACCATATATCGTAAAACGATATATAGTGTTACGTTATAACGTATAACGATATATACTATTACGTAATAACGTATATCGTTATATGGTATTACCATATAACGTATAACGTTATATATTGTTACGTTATAACGTATAACGATATATAGTATTACCATATAACGTATAACGTTATATAGTGTTACGCTATAACGTATAACGTTATATAGAGTTACCATATAACGTATAACGTTATATAGTGTTACGTTATAACGTATAACGATATATACTATTACGTAATAACGTATATCGTTATATAGTATTACCATATAACGTATAACGTTATATATTGTTACGTTATAACGTATAACGATATATACTATTACCATATAACGTCAAACGATATATACTATTACGTAATAACGTATATTGTTATACAGTATTAGCATATAGCGTATAACGTTATATATTGTTACGTTATAACGTATAACGATATATACTATTACCATGTAACGTATAACGTTATATAGTGTTACGTTATAACGTATAACGTTATATGGCATTTCCATATAACGTAAAACGATATATGCTATTACGTAATAACGTATAACGTTATATAGAATTACCATATAACGTATTACGTTATATAGTGTTACGTTATAACATATAACGTTATATAGCATTACCATATAACGTAAAACGATATATGCTATTACGTAATAACGTATAACGTTATATAGAATTACCATATAACGTATAACGTTATATAGTGTTACGTTATAACGTATAGCGATATATACTATTACGTAAGAACGTATATCGTTATATAGTATTACCATATAACGTATAACGTTATATATTGTTACGTTATAACGAATAACGATATATAGTATTACCATATAACGTATAACGTTATATAGTGTTACGTTATAACGTATATCGTTATATAGCATTACCATATAACGTAAAACGATATATACTATTACGTAATAGCGTATATTGTTATATAGTATTGCCATATAACGTATAACGTTATATAGTGTTACGATACAACGTATAACGTTATATAGTATTACCATATAAAGTATAACATTATATACAATTACGTAATAACGTATAACTATATATACTATTACGTAATAACGTATATCGTTATATAGTATTACCATATAACGTAAAACGATATATACAATTACGTAATAACGTATACTGTTATATAGTATTACCATATAACGTATAACGTTATATGTTGTTACGTTATAACGTATAACGATATATGGTATTACCATATAACGTATAACGTTATATAGTGTTACGTTATAACGTATAACGTTATGTAGCATTGCCATATATCGTAGAACGATATATAGTGTTACGTTATAACGTATAACGATATATACTATTACGTAATAACGTATATCGTTATATAGTATTACCATATAACGTATAACGTTATATATTCTTACGTTATAACGTATAACGATATATACTATTACGTAATAACGTATAACGATATATACTATTAGCATATAACGTATAACGTTATATATTGTTACGTTATAACGTATAACGATATATACTATTACCATGTAACGTATAACGTTATATAGTGTTACGTTATAACGTATAACGATATATACCATTACGTAATAACGTATATCGTTATATAGTATTACCATATAACGTATAACGTTATATATTGTTACGTTATAACGTATAACGATATATACTATTACCATATAACGTATAACGTTATATATTGTTACGTTATAACGTATAACGATATATACTATTACCATGTGACGTATAACGTTATATAGTGTTACCTTATAACGTATAACGTTATATAGCATTACCATATAACGTAAAACGATATATACTATTACGTAATAACGTATACCATTATATAGCATTACCATATAACGTATAACGTTATATATTGTTACGTTATAACGTATAACGATATATAGTATTACCATATAACGTATAACGTTATATAGTATTACGTTATAACGTATAACGTTATATAGCATTACCATATATCGTAAAACGATATATAGTGTTACGTTATAACGTATAACGATATATACTATTACGTAATAACGTATATCGTTATATAGTATTACCATATAACGTATAACGTTATATATTGTTACGTTATAACGTATAACGATATATACTATTACCATATAACGTATAACGTTATATATTGTTACGTTATAACGTATAACGATATATACTATTACCATGTAACGTATAACGTTATATAGTGTTACGTTATAACGTATAACGTTATATAGCATTACCATATAACGTAAAACGATATATACTATTACGTAATAACGTATAACCTTATATAGAATTACCATATAACGTATAACGTTATATAGTGTTACGTTATAACGTATAACGATATATACTATTACGTAATAACGTATATCGTTATATAGTATTACCATATAAAGTATAACATTATATACAATTACGTAATAACGTATAACTGTATATACTATTACGTAATAACGTATATCGTTATATAGTATTACCATATAACGTAAAACGATATATACAATTACGTAATAACGTATACTGTTATATAGTATTACCATATAACGTATAACGTTATATGTTGTTACGTTATAACGTATAACGATATATAGTATTACCATATAACGTATAACGTTATATAGTGTTACGTTATAACGTATAACGTTATGTAGCATTGCCATATATCGTAGAACGATATATAGTGTTACGTTATAACGTATAACGATATATACTATTACGTAATAACGTATAACGATATATACTATTAGCATATAACGTATAACGTTATATATTGTTACGTTATAACGTATAACGATATATACTATTACCATGTAACGTATAACGTTATATAGTGTTACGTTATAACGTATAACGTTATATAGCATTACCATATAACGTAAAACGATATATACAATTACGTAATAACGTATACTGTTATATAGTATTACCATATAACGTATAACGTTATATGTTGTTACGTTATAACGTATAACGATATATACCATTACGTAATAACGTATATCGTTATATAGTATTACCATATAACGTATAACGTTATATATTGTTACGTTATAACGTATAACGATATATACTATTACCATATAACGTATAACGTTATATATTGTTACGTTATAACGTATAACGATATATACTATTACCATGTGACATATAACGTTATATAGTGTTACCTTATAACGTATAACGTTATATAGCATTACCATATAACGTAAAACGATATATACTATTACGTAATAACGTATATCATTATATAGCATTACCATATAACGTATAACGTTATATATTGTTACGTTATAACGTATAACGATTTATAGTATTACCATATAACGTATAACGTTATATAGTATTACGTTATAACGTATAACGTTATATAGCATTACCATATATCGTAAAACGATATATAGTGTTACGTTATAACGTATAACGATATATACTATTACGTAATAACGTATATCGTTATATAGTATTACCATATAACGTATAACGTTATATATTGTTACGTTATAACGTATAACGATATATACTATTACCATATAACGTAAAACGATATATACCATTACGTAATAACGTATATTGTTATACAGTATTAGCATATAACGTATAACGTTATATATTGTTACGGTATAACGTATAACGTTATATAGCATTACCATATAACGTATAACGATATATACTATTACGTAATAACGTATAACCTTATATAGAATTACCATATAACGTATAACGTTATATAGTGTTACGTTATAACGTATAACGATATATACTATTACGTAATAACGTATATCGTTATATAGTATTACCATATAACGTATAACGTTATATATTGTTACGCTATAACGTATAACGATATATACTATTACCATATAACGTAAAACGATATATACCATTACGTAATAACGTATATTGTTATACAGTATTAGCATATAACGTATAACGTTATATATTGTTACGGTATAACGTATAACGTTATATAGCATTACCATATATCGTAAAACGATATATACTGTTACGTAATAACGTATATTGTTATATAGTATTACCATACAACGTATAACGATATATACTATTACGTAATAACGTATAACGATATATACTATTTAGTTATAACGTATAACATTATATAGTATTACCATATAACGTATAACGTTATATATTGTTACGGTATAACGTATAACGATATATGGTATTACCATATAACGTATAACGTTATATATTGTTACGTTATAACGTATAACGTATATAGTATTACCATATAACGTATAACTTTATATAGTGTTACGTTATAACGTATAGCGATATATACTATTACGTAATAACGTATATCGTTATATAGTATTACCATATAATGTATAACGTTATATATTGTTACGTTATAACGAATAACGATATATAGTATTACCATATAACGTATAACGTTATATAGTGTTACGTTATAACGTATATCGTTATATAGCATTACCATATAACGTAAAACGATATATACTATTACGTAATAACGTATATTGTTATATAGTATTACCATATAACGTATAACGTTATATAGTGATACGTTACAACGTATAACGTTATATAGTATTACCATATAAAGTATAACATTATATACAATTACGTAATAACGTATAACTATATATACTATTACGTAATAACGTATATCGTTATATAGTATTACCATATAACGTAAAACGATATATACAATTACGTAATAACGTATACTGTTATATAGTATTACCATATAACGTATAACGTTATATGTTGTTACGTTATAACGTATAACGATATATAGTATTACCATATAACGTATAACGTTATATAGTGTTACGTTATAACGTATAACGTTATGTAGCATTACCATATATCGTAGAACGATATATAGTGTTACGTTATAACGTATAACGATATATACTATTACGTAATAACGTATATCGTTATATAGTATTACCATATAACGTATAACGTTATATATTGTTACGTTATAACGTATAACGATATATACTATTACCATATAACGTAAAACGATATATACAATTACGTAATAACGTATACTGTTATATAGTATTACCATATAACGTATAACGTTATATGTTGTTACGTTATAACGTATAACGATATATAGTATTACCATATAGCGTATAACGTTATATAGTGTTACGTTATAACGTATAACGTTATATAGCATTACCATATAACGTAAAACGATATATACAATTACGTAATAACGTATACTGTTATATAGTATTACCATATAACGTATAACGTTATATGTTGTTACGTTATAACGTATAACGATATGTAGTATTACCATATAACGTATAAGGTTATATAGTGTTACGTTATAACGTATAACGTTATGTAGCATTACCATATATCGTAGAGCGATATATAGTGTTACGTTATAACGTATAACGATATATACTATTACGTAATAACGTATATCGTTATATAGTATTACCATATAACGTATAACGTTATATATTCTTACGTTATAACGTATAACGATATATACTATTACGTAATAACGTATAACGATATATACTATTACCATATAACGTATAACGTTATATATTGTTACGTTATAACGTATAACGATATATACTATTACCATGTAACGTATAACGTTATATAGTGTTACGTTATAACGTATAATGTTATATAGCATTACCATATAACGTAAAACGATATATACAATTACGTAATAACGTATACTGTTATATAGTATTACCATATAACGTATAACGTTATATGTTGTTACGTTATAACGTATAACGATATATAGTATTACCATATAACGTATAACGTTATATAGTGTTACGTTATAACGTATAACGTTATGTAGCATTACCATATATCGTAGAACGATATATAGTGTTACGTAATAACGTATAACTATATATACTATTACGTAATAACCTATATCGTTATATAGTATTACCATATAACGTAAAACGATATATACAATTACGTAATAACGTATACTGTTATATAGTATAACCATATAACGTATAACGTTATATGTTGTTACGTTATAACGTATAACGATATATAGTATTACCATATAACGTATAACGTTATATAGTGTTACGTTATAACGTATAACGTTATGTAGCATTGCCATATATCGTAGAACGATATATAGTGTTACGTTATAACGTATAACGATATATACTATTGCGTAATAACGTATATCGTTATATAGTATTACCATATAACGTATAACGTTATATATTCTTACGTTATAACGTATAACGATATATACTATTACGTAATAACGTATAACGATATATACTATTAGCATATAACGTATAACGTTATATATTGTTACGTTATAACGTATAACGATATATACTATTACCATGTAACGTATAACGATATATACTATTACGTAATAACGTATATCGTTATATAGTATTACCATATAACGTATAACGTTATATATTGTTACGTTATAACGTATAACGATATATACTATTACCATATAACGTATAACGCTATATATTGTTACGTTATAACGTATAACGATATATACTATTACCATGTAACGTATAACGTTATATAGTATTACGTTATAACGTATAACGTTATATAGCATTACCATATAACGTAAAACGATATATACTATTACGTAATAACGTATAACCTTATATAGGATTACCATATAACGTATAACGTTATATAGTGTTACGTTATAACGTATAACGATATATACTATTACGTAATAACGTATATCGTTATATAGTATTACCATATAAAGTATAACATTATATACAATTACGTAATAACGTATAACTATATATACTATTACGTAATAAGGTATATCGTTATATATTATTACCATATAACGTAAAACGATATATACAATTACGTAATAACGTATACTGTTATATAGTATTACCATATAACGTATAACGTTATATGTTGTTACGTTATAACGTATAACGATATATAGTATTACCATATAACGTATAACGTTATATAGTGTAACGTTAAAACGTATAACGTTATATAGCATTACCATATATCGTAAAACGATATATACAATTACGTAATAACGTATACTGTTATATAGTATTACCATATAACGTATAACGTTATATGTTGTTACGTTATAACGTATAACGATATATACCATTACGTAATAACGTATATCGTTATATAGTATTACCATATAACGTATAACGTTATATATTGTTACGTTATAACGTATAACGATATATACTATTACCATATAACGTATAACGTTATATATTGTTACGTTATAACGTATAACGATATATACTGTTACCATGTGACATATAACGTTATATAGTGTTACCTTATAACGTATAACGTTATATAGCATTACCATATAACGTAAAACGATATATACTATTACGTAATAACGTATATCATTATATAGCATTACCATATAACGTATAACGTTATATATTGTTACGTTATAACGTATAACGATATATAGTATTACCATATAACGTATAACGTTATATAGTATTACGTTATAACGTATAACGTTATATAGCATTACCATATATCGTAAAACGATATATAGTGTTACGTTATAACGTATAACGATATATACTATTACGTAATAACGTATATCGTTATATAGTATTACCATATAACGTATAACGTTATATATTGTTACGTTATAACGTATAACGATATATACTATTACCATATAACGTAAAACGATATATACCATTACGTAATAACGTATATTGTTATACAGTATTAGCATATAACGTATAACGTTATATATTGTTACGGTATAACGTATAACGTTATATAGCATTACCATATAACGTAAAACGATATATACTATTACGTAATAACGTATAACCTTATATAGAATTACCATATAACGTATAACGTTATATAATGTTACGTTATAACGTATAACGATATATACTATTACGTAATAACGTATATCGTTATATAGTATTACCATATAACGTATAACGTTATATATTGTTACGTAATAACGTATAACGATATATACTATTACCATATAACGTAAAACGATATATACCATTACGTAATAACGTATATTGTTATACAGTATTAGCATATAACGTATAACGTTATATATTGTTACGGTATAACGTATAACGTTATATAGCATTACCATATATCGCAAAACGATATATACTGTTACGTAATAACGTATATTGTTATATAGTATTACCATACAACGTATAACGATATATACTATTACGTAATAACGTATAACGATATATACTATTTAGTTATAACGTATAACATTATATAGTATTACCATATAACGTATAACGTTATATATTGTTACGGTATAACGTATAACGATATATGGTATTACCATATAACGTATAACGTTATATATTGTTACGTTATAACGTATAACGTATATAGTATTACCATATAACGTATAACGTTATATAGTGTTACGTTATAACGTATAGCGATATATACTATTACGTAATAACGTATATCGTTATATAGTATTACCATATAACGTATAACGTTATATATTGTTACGTTATAACGTATAACGATATATACTATTACCATATAACGTATAACGTTATATATTGTTACGTTATAACGTATAACGATATATACTGTTACCATGTGACATATAACGTTATATAGTGTTACCTTATAACGTATAACGTTATATAGCATTACCATATAACGTAAAACGATATATACTATTACGTAATAACGTATATCATTATATAGCATTACCATATAACGTATAACGTTATATATTGTTACGTTATAACGTATAACGATATATAGTATTACCATATAACGTATAACGTTATATAGTATTACGTTATAACGTATAACGTTATATAGCATTACCATATATCGTAAAACGATATATAGTGTTACGTTATAACGTATAACGATATATACTATTACGTAATAACGTATATCGTTATATAGTATTACCATATAACGTATAACGTTATATATTGTTACGTTATAACGTATAACGATATATACTATTACCATATAACGTAAAACGATATATACCATTACGTAATAACGTATATTGTTATACAGTATTAGCATATAACGTATAACGTTATATATTGTTACGGTATAACGTATAACGTTATATAGCATTACCATATAACGTAAAACGATATATACTATTACGTAATAACGTATAACCTTATATAGAATTACCATATAACGTATAACGTTATATAATGTTACGTTATAACGTATAACGATATATACTATTACGTAATAACGTATATCGTTATATAGTATTACCATATAACGTATAACGTTATATATTGTTACGTTATAACGTATAACGATATATACTATTACCATATAACGTAAAACGATATATACCATTACGTAATAACGTATATTGTTATACAGTATTAGCATATAACGTATAACGTTATATATTGTTACGGTATAACGTATAACGTTATATAGCATTACCATATATCGCAAAACGATATATACTGTTACGTAATAACGTATATTGTTATATAGTATTACCATACAACGTATAACGATATATACTATTACGTAATAACGTATAACGATATATACTATTTAGTTATAACGTATAACATTATATAGTATTACCATATAACGTATAACGTTATATATTGTTACGGTATAACGTATAACGATATATGGTATTACCATATAACGTATAACGTTATATATTGTTACGTTATAACGTATAACGTATATAGTATTACCATATAACGTATAACGTTATATAGTGTTACGTTATAACGTATAGCGATATATACTATTACGTAATAACGTATATCGTTATATAGTATTACCATATAACGTATAACGTTATATATTGTTACGTTATAACGAATAACGATATATAGTATTACCATATAACGTATAACGTTATATAGTGTTACGTTATAACGTATATCGTTATATAGCATTACCATATAACGTAAAACGATATATACTATTACGTAATAGCGTATATTGTTATATAGTATTACCATATAACGTATAACGTTATATAGTGATACGTTACAACGTATAACGTTATATAGTATTACCATATAAAGTATAACATTATATACAATTACGTAATAACGTATAACTATATATACTATTACGTAATAACGTATATCGTTATATAGTATTACCATATAACGTAAAACGATATATACAATTACGTAATAACGTATACTGTTATATAGTATTACCATATAACGTATAACGTTATATGTTGTTACGTTATAACGTATAACGATATATAGTATTACCATATAGCGTATAACGTTATATAGTGTTACGTTATAACGTATAACGTTATATAGCATTACCATATAACGTAAAACGATATATACAATTACGTAATAACGTATACTGTTATATAGTATTACCATATAACGTATAACGTTATATGTTGTTACGTTATAACGTATAACGATATATAGTATTACCATATAACGTATAACGTTATATAGTGTTACGTTATAACGTATAACGTTATATAGCATTACCATATAACGTAAAACGATATATACTATTACGTAATAACGTATAACGTTATATAGAATTACCATAGAACGTATAACGTTACATAGTGTTACGTTATAACGTATAACGATATATACTATTACGTAATAACGTATATCGTTATATAGTATTACCATATAACGTATAACGTTATATATTGTTACGTTATAACGTATAACGATATATACTATTACCATATAACGTCAAACGATATATACTATTACGTAATAACGTATATTGTTATACAGTATTAGCATATAACGTATAACGTTATATATTGTTACGTTATAACGTATAACGATATATACTATTACCATGTAACGTATAACGTTATATAGTGTTACGTTATAACGTATAACGTTATATAGCATTACCATATAACGTAAAACGATATATACTATTACGTAATAACGTATAACGTTATATAGAATTACCATAGAACGTATAACGTTATATAGTGTTACGTTATAACGTATAACGATATATACTATTACGTAATAACGTATATCGTTATATAGTATTACCATATAACGTATAACGTTATATAGAGTTACGCTATAACGTATAACGTTATATAGAGTTACCATATAACGTATAACGTTATATAGTGTTACGTTATAACGTATAACGATATATACTATTACGTAATAACGTATATCGTTATATAGTATTACCATATAACGTATAACGTTATATATTGTTACGTAATAACGTATATCGTTATATAGTATTACCATATAACGTATAACGTTATATATTGTTACGTTATAACGTATAACGATATATACTATTACCATATAACGTATAACGTTATATAGTGTTACGTTATAACGTCTAGCGATATATACTATTACGTAATAACGTATATCGTTATATAGTATTACCATATAACGTATAACGTTATATATTGTTACGTTATAACGAATAACGATATATAGTATTACCATATAACGTATAACGTTATATAGTGTTACGTTATAACGTATATCGTTATATAGCATTACCATATAACGTAAAACGATATATACTATTACGTAATAACGTATATTGTTATATAGTATTACCATATAACGTATAACGTTATATAGTGATACGTTACAACGTATAACGTTATATAGTATTACCATATAAAGTATAACATTATATACAATTACGTAATAACGTATAACTATATATACTATTACGTAATAACGTATATCGTTATACAGTATTACCATATAACGTAAAACGATATATACAATTACGTAATAACGTATACTGTTATATAGTATTACCATATAACGTATAACGTTATATGTTGTTACGTTATAACGTATAACGATATATAGTATTACCATATAACGTATAACGTTATATAGTGTTACGTTATAACGTATAACGTAATGTAGCATTACCATATATCGTAGAACGATATATAGTGTTACGTTATAACGTATAACGATATATACTATTACGTAATAACGTATATCGTTATATAGTATTACCATATAACGTATAACGTTATATATTGTTACGTTATAACGTATAACGATATATACTATTACCATATAACGTAAAACGATATATACAATTACGTAATAACGTATACTGTTATATAGTATTACCATATAACGTATAACGTTATATGTTGTTACGTTATAACGTATAACGATATATAGTATTACCATATAGCGTATAACGTTATATAGTGTTACGTTATAACGTATAACGTTATATAGCATTACCATATAACGTAAAACGATATATACAATTACGTAATAACGTATACTGTTATATAGTATTACCATATAACGTATAACGTTATATGTTGTTACGTTATAACGTATAACGATATATAGTATTACCATATAACGTATAACGTTATATAGTGTTACGTTATAACGTATAACGATATATAGTATTACCATATAACGTATAACGTTATATAGTGTTACGTTATAACATATAACGTTATGTAGCATTACCATATAACGTAAAACGATATATACTATTACGTAATAACGTATAACGTTATATAGAATTACCATAGAACGTATAACGTTATATAGTGTTACGTTATAACGGTATAACGATATATACTATTACCATATAACGTCAAGCGATATATACTATTACGTAATAACGTATATTGTTATACAGTATTAGCATATAACGTATAACGTTATATATTGTTACGTTATAACGTATAACGATATATACTATTACCATGTAACGTATAACGTTATATAGTGTTACGTTATAACGTATAACGTCATATAGCATTACCATATAACGTAAAACGATATATACTATTACGTAATAACGTATAACGTTATGTAGCATTACCATATATCGTAGAGCGATATATAGTGTTACGTTATAACGTATAACGATATATACTATTACGTAATAACGTATATCGTTATATAGTATTACCATATAACGTATAACGTTATATATTCTTACGTTATAACGTATAACGATATATACTATTACGTAATAACGTATAACGATATATACTATTACCATATAACGTATAACGTTATATATTGTTACGTTATAACGTATAACGATATATACTATTACCATGTAACGTATAACGTTATATAGTGTTACGTTATAACGTATAATGTTATATAGCATTACCATATAACGTAAAACGATATATACAATTACGTAATAACGTATACTGTTATATAGTATTACCATATAACGTATAACGTTATATGTTGTTACGTTATAACGTATAACGATATATAGTATTACCATATAACGTATAACGTTATATAGTGTTACGTTATAACGTATAACGTTATGTAGCATTACCATATATCGTAGAACGATATATAGTGTTACGTAATAACGTATAACTATATATACTATTACGTAATAACCTATATCGTTATATAGTATTACCATATAACGTAAAACGATATATACAATTACGTAATAACGTATACTGTTATATAGTATAACCATATAACGTATAACGTTATATGTTGTTACGTTATAACGTATAACGATATATAGTATTACCATATAACGTATAACGTTATATAGTGTTACGTTATAACGTATAACGTTATGTAGCATTGCCATATATCGTAGAACGATATATAGTGTTACGTTATAACGTATAACGATATATACTATTGCGTAATAACGTATATCGTTATATAGTATTACCATATAACGTATAACGTTATATATTCTTACGTTATAACGTATAACGATATATACTATTACGTAATAACGTATAACGATATATACTATTAGCATATAACGTATAACGTTATATATTGTTACGTTATAACGTATAACGATATATACTATTACCATGTAACGTATAACGATATATACTATTACGTAATAACGTATATCGTTATATAGTATTACCATATAACGTATAACGTTATATATTGTTACGTTATAACGTATAACGATATATACTATTACCATATAACGTATAACGCTATATATTGTTACGTTATAACGTATAACGATATATACTATTACCATGTAACGTATAACGTTATATAGTATTACGTTATAACGTATAACGTTATATAGCATTACCATATAACGTAAAACGATATATACTATTACGTAATAACGTATAACCTTATATAGGATTACCATATAACGTATAACGTTATATAGTGTTACGTTATAACGTATAACGATATATACTATTACGTAATAACGTATATCGTTATATAGTATTACCATATAAAGTATAACATTATATTCAATTACGTAATAACGTATAACTATATATACTATTACGTAATAAGGTATATCGTTATATATTATTACCATATAACGTAAAACGATATATACAATTACGTAATAACGTATACTGTTATATAGTATTACCATATAACGTATAACGTTATATGTTGTTACGGTATAACGTATAACGATATATGGTATTACCATATAACGTATAACGTTATATATTGTTACGTTATAACGTATAACGTATATAGTATTACCATATAACGTATAACGTTATATAGTGTTACGTTATAACGTATAGCGATATATACTATTACGTAATAACGTATATCGTTATATAGTATTACCATATAACGTATAACGTTATATATTGTTACGTTATAACGAATAACGATATATAGTATTACCATATAACGTATAACGTTATATAGTGTTACGTTATAACGTATATCGTTATATAGCATTACCATATAACGTAAAACGATATATACTATTACGTAATAGCGTATATTGTTATATAGTATTACCATATAACGTATAACGTTATATAGTGATACGTTACAACGTATAACGTTATATAGTATTACCATATAAAGTATAACATTATATACAATTACGTAATAACGTATAACTATATATACTATTACGTAATAACGTATATCGTTATATAGTATTACCATATAACGTAAAACGATATATACAATTACGTAATAACGTATACTGTTATATAGTATTACCATATAACGTATAACGTTATATGTTGTTACGTTATAACGTATAACGATATATAGTATTACCATATAGCGTATAACGTTATATAGTGTTACGTTATAACGTATAACGTTATATAGCATTACCATATAACGTAAAACGATATATACAATTACGTAATAACGTATACTGTTATATAGTATTACCATATAACGTATAACGTTATATGTTGTTACGTTATAACGTATAACGATATATAGTATTACCATATAACGTATAACGTTATATAGTGTTACGTTATAACGTATAACGTTATATAGCATTACCATATAACGTAAAACGATATATACTATTACGTAATAACGTATAACGTTATATAGAATTACCATAGAACGTATAACGTTACATAGTGTTACGTTATAACGTATAACGATATATACTATTACGTAATAACGTATATCGTTATATAGTATTACCATATAACGTATAACGTTATATATTGTTACGTTATAACGTATAACGATATATACTATTACCATATAACGTCAAACGATATATACTATTACGTAATAACGTATATTGTTATACAGTATTAGCATATAACGTATAACGTTATATATTGTTACGTTATAACGTATAACGATATATACTATTACCATGTAACGTATAACGTTATATAGTGTTACGTTATAACGTATAACGTTATATAGCATTACCATATAACGTAAAACGATATATACTATTACGTAATAACGTATAACGTTATATAGAATTACCATAGAACGTATAACGTTATATAGTGTTACGTTATAACGTATAACGATATATACTATTACGTAATAACGTATATCGTTATATAGTATTACCATATAACGTATAACGTTATATAGAGTTACGCTATAACGTATAACGTTATATAGAGTTACCATATAACGTATAACGTTATATAGTGTTACGTTATAACGTATAACGATATATACTATTACGTAATAACGTATATCGTTATATAGTATTACCATATAACGTATAACGTTATATATTGTTACGTAATAACGTATATCGTTATATAGTATTACCATATAACGTATAACGTTATATATTGTTACGTTATAACGTATAACGATATATACTATTACCATATAACCTATAACGTTATATAGTGTTACGTTATAACGTCTAGCGATATATACTATTACGTAATAACGTATATCGTTATATAGTATTACCATATAACGTATAACGTTATATATTGTTACGTTATAACGAATAACGATATATAGTATTACCATATAACGTATAACGTTATATAGTGTTACGTTATAACGTATATCGTTATATAGCATTACCATATAACGTAAAACGATATATACTATTACGTAATAACGTATATTGTTATATAGTATTACCATATAACGTATAACGTTATATAGTGATACGTTACAACGTATAACGTTATATAGTATTACCATATAAAGTATAACATTATATACAATTACGTAATAACGTATAACTATATATACTATTACGTAATAACGTATATCGTTATACAGTATTACCATATAACGTAAAACGATATATACAATTACGTAATAACGTATACTGTTATATAGTATTACCATATAACGTATAACGTTATATGTTGTTACGTTATAACGTATAACGATATATAGTATTACCATATAACGTATAACGTTATATAGTGTTACGTTATAACGTATAACGTAATGTAGCATTACCATATATCGTAGAACGATATATAGTGTTACGTTATAACGTATAACGATATATACTATTACGTAATAACGTATATCGTTATATAGTATTACCATATAACGTATAACGTTATATATTGTTACGTTATAACGTATAACGATATATACTATTACCATATAACGTAAAACGATATATACAATTACGTAATAACGTATACTGTTATATAGTATTACCATATAACGTATAACGTTATATGTTGTTACGTTATAACGTATAACGATATATAGTATTACCATATAGCGTATAACGTTATATAGTGTTACGTTATAACGTATAACGTTATATAGCATTACCATATAACGTAAAACGATATATACAATTACGTAATAACGTATACTGTTATATAGTATTACCATATAACGTATAACGTTATATGTTGTTACGTTATAACGTATAACGATATATAGTATTACCATATAACGTATAACGTTATATAGTGTTACGTTATAACGTATAACGATATATAGTATTACCATATAACGTATAACGTTATATAGTGTTACGTTATAACATATAACGTTATGTAGCATTACCATATAACGTAAAACGATATATACTATTACGTAATAACGTATAACGTTATATAGAATTACCATAGAACGTATAACGTTATATAGTGTTACGTTATAACGTATAACGATATATACTATTACCATATAACGTCAAGCGATATATACTATTACGTAATAACGTATATTGTTATACAGTATTAGCATATAACGTATAACGTTATATATTGTTACGTTATAACGTATAACGATATATACTATTACCATGTAACGTATAACGTTATATAGTGTTACGTTATAACGTATAACGTCATATAGCATTACCATATAACGTAAAACGATATATACTATTACGTAATAACGTATAACGTTATGTAGCATTACCATATATCGTAGAGCGATATATAGTGTTACGTTATAACGTATAACGATATATACTATTACGTAATAACGTATATCGTTATATAGTATTACCATATAACGTATAACGTTATATATTCTTACGTTATAACGTATAACGATATATACTATTACGTAATAACGTATAACGATATATACTATTACCATATAACGTATAACGTTATATATTGTTACGTTATAACGTATAACGATATATACTATTACCATGTAACGTATAACGTTATATAGTGTTACGTTATAACGTATAATGTTATATAGCATTACCATATAACGTAAAACGATATATACAATTACGTAATAACGTATACTGTTATATAGTATTACCATATAACGTATAACGTTATATGTTGTTACGTTATAACGTATAACGATATATAGTATTACCATATAACGTATAACGTTATATAGTGTTACGTTATAACGTATAACGTTATGTAGCATTACCATATATCGTAGAACGATATATAGTGTTACGTAATAACGTATAACTATATATACTATTACGTAATAACCTATATCGTTATATAGTATTACCATATAACGTAAAACGATATATTACAATTACGTAATAACGTATACTGTTATATAGTATAACCATATAACGTATAACGTTATATGTTGTTACGTTATAACGTATAACGATATATAGTATTACCATATAACGTATAACGTTATATAGTGTTACGTTATAACGTATAACGTTATGTAGCATTGCCATATATCGTAGAACGATATATAGTGTTACGTTATAACGTATAACGATATATACTATTGCGTAATAACGTATATCGTTATATAGTATTACCATATAACGTATAACGTTATATATTCTTACGTTATAACGTATAACGATATATACTATTACGTAATAACGTATAACGATATATACTATTAGCATATAACGTATAACGTTATATATTGTTACGTTATAACGTATAACGATATATACTATTACCATGTAACGTATAACGATATATACTATTACGTAATAACGTATATCGTTATATAGTATTACCATATAACGTATAACGTTATATATTGTTACGTTATAACGTATAACGATATATACTATTACCATATAACGTATAACGCTATATATTGTTACGTTATAACGTATAACGATATATACTATTACCATGTAACGTATAACGTTATATAGTAATTACGTTATAACGTATAACGTTATATAGCATTACCATATAACGTAAAACGATATATACTATTACGTAATAACGTATAACCTTATATAGGATTACCATATAACGTATAACGTTATATAGTGTTACGTTATAACGTATAACGATATATACTATTACGTAATAACGTATATCGTTATATAGTATTACCATATAAAGTATAACATTATATTCAATTACGTAATAACGTATAACTATATATACTATTACGTAATAAGGTATATCGTTATATATTATTACCATATAACGTAAAACGATATATACAATTACGTAATAACGTATACTGTTATATAGTATTACCATATAACGTATAACGTTATATGTTGTTACGTTATAACGTATAACGATATATAGTATTACCATATAACGTATAACGTTATATAGTGTAACGTTAAAACGTATAACGTTATATAGCATTACCATATAACGTAAAACGATATATACAATTACGTAATAACGTATACTGTTATATAGTATTACCATATAACGTATAACGTTATATGTTGTTACGTTATAACGTATAACGATATATACCATTACGTAATAACGTATATCGTTATATAGTATTACCATATAACGTATAACGTTATATATTGTTACGTTATAACGTATAACGATATATACTATTACCATATAACGTATAACGTTATATATTGTTACGTTATAACGTATAACGATATATACTGTTACCATGTGACATATAACGTTATATAGTGTTACCTTATAACGTATAACGTTATATAGCATTACCATATAACGTAAAACGATATATACTATTACGTAATAACGTATATCATTATATAGCATTACCATATAACGTATAACGTTATATATTGTTACGTTATAACGTATAACGATATATAGTATTACCATATAACGTATAACGTTATATAGTATTACGTTATAACGTATAACGTTATATAGCATTACCATATATCGTAAAACGATATATAGTGTTACGTTATAACGTATAACGATATATACTATTACGTAATAACGTATATCGTTATATAGTATTACCATATAACGTATAACGTTATATATTGTTACGTTATAACGTATAACGATATATACTATTACCATATAACGTAAAACGATATATACCATTACGTAATAACGTATATTGTTATACAGTATTAGCATATAACGTATAACGTTATATATTGTTACGGTATAACGTATAACGTTATATAGCATTACCATATAACGTAAAACGATATATACTATTACGTAATAACGTATAACCTTATATAGAATTACCATATAACGTATAACGTTATATAATGTTACGTTATAACGTATAACGATATATACTATTACGTAATAACGTATATCGTTATATAGTATTACCATATAACGTATAACGTTATATATTGTTACGTTATAACGTATAACGATATATACTATTACCATATAACGTAAAACGATATATACCATTACGTAATAACGTATATTGTTATACAGTATTAGCATATAACGTATAACGTTATATATTGTTACGGTATAACGTATAACGTTATATAGCATTACCATATATCGCAAAACGATATATACTGTTACGTAATAACGTATATTGTTATATAGTATTACCATACAACGTATAACGATATATACTATTACGTAATAACGTATAACGATATATACTATTTAGTTATAACGTATAACATTATATAGTATTACCATATAACGTATAACGTTATATATTGTTACGGTATAACGTATAACGATATATGGTATTACCATATAACGTATAACGTTATATATTGTTACGTTATAACGTATAACGTATATAGTATTACCATATAACGTATAACGTTATATAGTGTTACGTTATAACGTATAGCGATATATACTATTACGTAATAACGTATATCGTTATATAGTATTACCATATAACGTATAACGTTATATATTGTTACGTTATAACGTATAACGATATATACTATTACCATATAACGTATAACGTTATATATTGTTACGTTATAACGTATAACGATATATACTGTTACCATGTGACATATAACGTTATATAGTGTTACCTTATAACGTATAACGTTATATAGCATTACCATATAACGTAAAACGATATATACTATTACGTAATAACGTATATCATTATATAGCATTACCATATAACGTATAACGTTATATATTGTTACGTTATAACGTATAACGATATATAGTATTACCATATAACGTATAACGTTATATAGTATTACGTTATAACGTATAACGTTATATAGCATTACCATATATCGTAAAACGATATATAGTGTTACGTTATAACGTATAACGATATATACTATTACGTAATAACGTATATCGTTATATAGTATTACCATATAACGTATAACGTTATATATTGTTACGTTATAACGTATAACGATATATACTATTACCATATAACGTAAAACGATATATACCATTACGTAATAACGTATATTGTTATACAGTATTAGCATATAACGTATAACGTTATATATTGTTACGGTATAACGTATAACGTTATATAGCATTACCATATAACGTAAAACGATATATACTATTACGTAATAACGTATAACCTTATATAGAATTACCATATAACGTATAACGTTATATAATGTTACGTTATAACGTATAACGATATATACTATTACGTAATAACGTATATCGTTATATAGTATTACCATATAACGTATAACGTTATATATTGTTACGTTATAACGTATAACGATATATACTATTACCATATAACGTAAAACGATATATACCATTACGTAATAACGTATATTGTTATACAGTATTAGCATATAACGTATAACGTTATATATTGTTACGGTATAACGTATAACGTTATATAGCATTACCATATATAGCAAAACGATATATACTGTTACGTAATAACGTATATTGTTATATAGTATTACCATACAACGTATAACGATATATACTATTACGTAATAACGTATAACGATATATACTATTTAGTTATAACGTATAACATTATATAGTATTACCATATAACGTATAACGTTATATATTGTTACGGTATAACGTATAACGATATATGGTATTACCATATAACGTATAACGTTATATATTGTTACGTTATAACGTATAACGTATATAGTATTACCATATAACGTATAACGTTATATAGTGTTACGTTATAACGTATAGCGATATATACTATTACGTAATAACGTATATCGTTATATAGTATTACCATATAACGTATAACGTTATATATTGTTACGTTATAACGAATAACGATATATAGTATTACCATATAACGTATAACGTTATATAGTGTTACGTTATAACGTATATCGTTATATAGCATTACCATATAACGTAAAACGATGTATACTATTACGTAATAGCGTATATTGTTATATAGTATTACCATATAACGTATAACGTTATATAGTGATACGTTACAACGTATAACGTTATATAGTATTACCATATAAAGTATAACATTATATACAATTACGTAATAACGTATAACTATATATACTATTACGTAATAACGTATATCGTTATATAGTATTACCATATAACGTAAAACGATATATACAATTACGTAATAACGTATACTGTTATATAGTATTACCATATAACGTATAACGTTATATGTTGTTACGTTATAACGTATAACGATATATAGTATTACCATATAGCGTATAACGTTATATAGTGTTACGTTATAACGTATAACGTTATATAGCATTACCATATAACGTAAAACGATATATACAATTACGTAATAACGTATACTGTTATATAGTATTACCATATAACGTATAACGTTATATGTTGTTACGTTATAACGTATAACGATATATAGTATTACCATATAACGTATAACGTTATATAGTGTTACGTTATAACGTATAACGTTATATAGCATTACCATATAACGTAAAACGATATATACTATTACGTAATAACGTATAACGTTATATAGAATTACCATAGAACGTATAACGTTATATAGTGTTACGTTATAACGTATAACGATATATACTATTACGTAATAACGTATATCGTTATATAGTATTACCATATAACGTATAACGTTATATATTGTTACGTTATAACGTATAACGATATATACTATTACCATATAACGTCAAACGATATATACTATTACGTAATAACGTATATTGTTATACAGTATTAGCATATAACGTATAACGTTATATATTGTTACGTTATAACGTATAACGATATATACTGATTACCATGTAACGTATAACGTTATATAGTGTTACGTTATAACGTATAACGTTATATAGCATTACCATATAACGTAAAACGATA
>NW_026109305.1:0-55409 GCF_024516045.1 Bombus affinis | reverse complement strand
GCAACAACCGTAATATTACACAATGTTATACGTCTTAAAGTAATACTATACAAAGTCATACGTTACAACGTAATAGTACATAACGTCATACGTTATGACTTAATACTACTTGACGTCAAACGTTATAAAGTAACACAGTATAACGTTGTACGTAATATCGTAATATCACATAACATTATACGTCATAAAGCAATACCATACAACGTCATACGTTATAACGTAACACTACGTAACGTCATGCGTTATAGCGTAATATTACATAATATCAATTGTTATATCGTAATACTACATAACGTCATACGTTATAAAGTAACACTACATAACGTCATGCGTTATAACGTAATACTACATAATATCAAGCGTTATAACGTAATACTACATAACGTCAGGCGTTATAACGTAATACTACATAATATCAAGCGTTATAACGTAATACTACATAACGTCATGCGTTATAACGTAATACTACATAACGTCATGCGTTATAGCGTAATATTACATAATATCAATTGTTATATCGTAATACTACACAACGTCATACAATATAACGTAACACTACATAACGTCATACGTTATGACGTAATACTACTTGACGTCAAACGTTATAAAGTAACACAGTATAACGTTGTACGTAATAACGTAATATTACATAACGTTATACGTCATAAAGCAATACCATACAACGTCATACGTTATAACGTAACACTACATAACGTCATGCGTTATAACGCAATACTACATATTATCAAGCGTTATAACGTAATACTACATAATGTCATGCGTTATAACGTAATACTGCATAACGTCATGCGTTGTAACGTAATACTACATAACGTCATACGCTATAACGTAATACTACATAATGTCATGCGTTATAACGTAACACTACATAACGTCATACGTTGTGACGTAATAATACTTGACGTCAAACGTTATAAAGTAACACAGTATAACGCTGTACGTAATAACGTAATATTACATAACGTTATAAGTCATAAAGCAATACCATACAGCGTCATACGTTATAACGTAACACTACATAACGTCATGCGTTATAACGTAATACTACATAATATCAAGCGTTATAACGTAATACTACATAACGTCATGCGTTATAACGTAATACTACATATTATCAAGCGTTATAACGTAATACTACATAATGTCATGCGTTATAACGTAATACTGCATAACGTAATGCGTTGTAACGTAATACTACATAACGTCATACGCTATAACGTAATACTACATAATGTCATGCGTTATAACGTAATACTAATTAACGTCTTACGTTATAAAGCAGTACTACATACCGTAATACTACATAACGTCATGCGCTATAACGTAATACTACATAACGGCATACGCTAAATCGTAATCCTACATAACGTCAAACGTTGCAACGTAACGCTACATAATGTCATACGTTATAACGCAGTACTACATACCGTAATACGTTATATTGTAATACTACATAACGTAATACGTTATACTGTAATACTACATAACGTCATGCGTTATAACGTAATACTACATAACGTCATGCGTTATAACGTAATACTACATAACGTCATACGCTATAACGTAATACTACATAACGTCATGCTTTATAACGTAATACTACATAACGACATGCGTTATATCGTAACACTACATAACGTCATACTTATATCGTAATCCTGCGCATCGTCATACGCTATAACGTAATACCACATAACGTCATACGTTATAACGTAATACTACATAACGTCATACGTTTTAACGTAATACTACATAATATCAAGCGATAGAACGTAATACTACATAACGTCATGCGTTATAACGTAATACTACATAAAGTTATAAGTCATAAAGTAGGACCATACAAGGTCATACGTTATAACGTAACACTACATAACGTCATACGTTATAACGTAATACTACATAATATCATGCGTTATAACGTAATAGTACATAATGTCATGCGTTATAACGTAATACTACATAACGTCATGCGTTATAACGTAATACTACATAACGTCATACGCTATAACTTAATACTACATAACGTCATACGTTATAACGCAGAACTACATACCGTTATACGTTATACTGTAATACTACATAACGTCATATGTTATAACGTAACACTACATAACGTCATACGTTATGACGTAATACTACATAACGTCATGCGTTATAACGTAATACTACATAGCGTCATGCGTTATAACGTAGTACTACATAACTTCATACGTTATAACGTAATAATACGTAACGTCATACGTTATAACGTAATACTACATAATATCAAGCGATATAACGTAATACTACATAACGTCATGCGTTATAACGTAATACTACATAATATCATGCGTTATAACGTAATACTATATAATGTCATGCGTTATAACGTAATACTACATAACGTCATACGTTATAACGTAATACTACATAATATCAAGCGATAGAACGTAATACTACATAACGTCATGCGTTATAACGTAATACTACATAGTTATAAGTCAAGAAGTAGTACCATACAAGGTCATACGTTATAACGTAATACTACATAACGTCATACGCTATAACTTAATACTACATAACGTCATACGTTATAACGCAGAAGTACATACCGTTATACGTTATACTGTAATACTACATAACGTCATATGTTATAACGTAACACTACATAACGTCATACGTTATGACGTAATACTACATAACGTCATGCGTTATAACGTAATACTACATAGCGTCATGCGTTATAACGTAATACTACATAACGTCATGCGTTATAACGTAATACTACATAACGTCATACGTTATAACGTAATACTACATAACGTCATAAGTTATAACGTAATACTACATAACGTCATACGCTATAACGTAATACTACATAACGCCATATGTTATAACGCAATACTACATAGCGTCATACGTTGTGACGTAATACTACATGACGTCAAACGTTATAAAGTAACACAGTATAACGTTGTACGTAATAATGTAATATTACATAACGTTATAAGTCATAAAGCAATACCATACAACGTCATACGTTATAACGTAACAATACAAAACGTCATGCGTTATAACGTAATACTGCATAACTTCATGCTTTATAACGTAATACTACATAACGTCATACGTTATGACGTAATACTACATGACGTCAAACGGTATAAAGTAACCCAATGTAACGTTGTACGTAACAACGTAATATTACACAATGTTATACGTCTTAAAGTAATACTATACAAAGTCATACGTTACAACGTAATAGTACATAACGTCATACGTTATGACTTAATACTACTTGACGTCAAACGTTATAAAGTAACACAGTATAACGTTGTACGTAATATCGTAATATCACATAACATTATACGTCATAAAGCAATACCATACAACGTCATACGTTATAACGTAACACTACGTAACGTCATGCGTTATAGCGTAATATTACATAATATCAATTGTTATATCGTAATATTACATAACGTCATACGTTATAACGTAACACTACATAACGTCATGCGTTATAACGTAATACTACATAATATCAAGCGTTATAACGTAATACTACATAACGTCATGCGTTATAACGTAATACTACATAATATCAAGCGTTATAACGTAATACTACATAACGTCATGCGTTATAACGTAATACTACATAACGTCATGCGTTATAACGTAATACTACATAACGTCATACGCTATAACGTAATACTACACAACGTCATACAATATAACGTAACACTACATAACGTCATACGTTATGACGTAATACTACTTGACGTCAAACGTTATAAAGTAACACAATATAACGTTGTACGTAATAACGTAATATTACATAACGTTATACGTCATAAAGCAATACCATACAACGTCATACGTTATAACGTAACACTACATAACGTCATGTGTTATAACGCAATACCACATAATATCATGCGATATAACGTAATAGTACATAATGTCATGCCTTATAACGTAATACTACATAATGTCATGCGTTATAACGTAATACTGCATAACGTCATGCGTTGTAACGTAATACTACATAACGTCATACGCTATAACGCAATACTACATAATGTCATGCGTTATAACGTAACACTACATAACGTCATACGTTATGACGTAATACTACTTGACGTCAAACGTTATAAAGTAACACAGTATAACGTTGTACGTAATATCGTAATATCACATAACATTATACGTCATAAAGCAATACCATACAACGTCATACGTTATAACGTAACACTACGTAACGTCATGCGTTATAGCGTAATATTACATAATATCAATTGTTATATCGTAATACTACATAACGTCATACGTTATAAAGTAACACTACATAACGTCATGCGTTATAACGTAATACTACATAATATCAAGCGTTATAACGTAATACTACATAACGTCAGGCGTTATAACGTAATACTACATAATATCAAGCGTTATAACGTAATACTACATAACGTCATGCGTCATAACGTAATACTACATAACGTCATGCGTTATAGCGTAATATTACATAATATCAATTGTTATATCGTAATACTACACAACGTCATACAATATAACGTAACACTACATAACGTCATACGTTATGACGTAATACTACTTGACGTCAAACGTTATAAAGTAACACAGTATAACGTTGTACGTAATAACGTAATATTACATAACGTTATACGTCATAAAGCAATACCATACAACGTCATACGTTATAACGTAACACTACATAACGTCATGCGTTATAACGCAATACTACATAATATCATGCGTTATAACGTAATAGTACATAATGTCATGCGTTATAACGTAATACTACATAATGTCATGCGTTATAACGTAATACTGCATAACGTCATGCGTTGTGACGTAATAATACTTGACGTTAAACGTTATAAAGTAACACAGTATAACGCTGTACGTAATAACGTAATATTACATAACGTTATAAGTCATAAAGCAATACCATACAGCGTCATACGTTATAGCGTAACACTACATAACGTCATTCGATATAATGTAATACTGCATAACGTCATGCGTTATAACGTAATACTACATAACGTCATGCGTTATAACGTAATACTACATATTATCAAGCGTTATAACGTAATACTACATAATGTCATGCGTTATAACGTAATACTGCATAACGTCATGCGTTGTAACGTAATACTACATAACGTCATACGCTATAACGTAATACTACATAATGTCATGCGTTATAACGTAATACTAATTAACGTCATACGTTATAAAGCAGTACTACATACCGTAATACTACATAACGTCATGCGCTATAACGTAATACTACATAACGGCATACGCTAAATCGTAATCCTACATAACGTCAAACATTGCAACGTAACGCTACATAATGTCATACGTTATAACGCAGTACTACATACCGTAATACGTTATATTGTAATACTACATAACGTAATACGTTATACTGTAATACTACATAACGTCATGCGTTATAACGTAATACTACATAACGTCATGCGTTATAACGTAATACTACATAACGTCATACGCTATAACGTAATACTACATAACGTCATGCTTTATAACGTAATACTACATAACGACATGCGTTATATCGTAACACTACATAACGTCATACTTATATCGTAATCCTGCGCATCGTCATACGCTATAACGTAATACCACATAACGTCATACGTTATAACGTAATACTACATAACGTCATACGTTTTAACGTAATACTACATAATATCAAGCGATAGAACGTAATACTACATAACGTCATGCGTTATAACGTAATACTACATAAAGTTATAAGTCATAAAGTAGGACCATACAAGGTCATACGTTATAACGTAACACTACATAACGTCATACGTTATAACGTAATACTACATAATATCATGCGTTATAACGTAATAGTACATAATGTCATGCGTTATAACGTAATACTACATAACGTCATGCGTTATAACGTAATACTACATAACGTCATACGCTATAACTTAATACTACATAACGTCATACGTTATAACGCAGAACTACATACCGTTATACGTTATACTGTAATACTACATAACGTCATATGTTATAACGTAACACTACATAACGTCATACGCTATAACGTAATACTACATAACGCCATATGTTATAACGCAATACTACATAACGTCATACGTTGTGACGTAATACTACATGACGTCAAACGTTATAAAGTAACACAGTATATCGTTGTACGTAATAATGTAATATTACATAACGTTATAAGTCATAAAGCAATACCATACAACGTCATACGTTATAACGTAACAATACAAAACGTCATGCGTTATAACGTAATACTGCATAACTTCATGCTTTATAACGTAATACTACATAACGTCATACGTTATGACGTAATACTACATGACGTCAAACGGTATAAAGTAACCCAATGTGACGTTGTACGTAACAACGTAATATTACACAATGTTATACGTCTTAAAGTAATACTAAACAAAGTCATACGTTACAACGCAATAGTACATAACGTCATACGTTATGACTTAATACTACTTGACGTCAAACGTTATAAAGTAACACAGTATAACGTTGTACGTAATATCGTAATATCACATAACATTATACGTCATAAAGCAATACCATACAACGTCATACGTTATAACGTAACACTACGTAACGTCATGCGTTATAGCGTAATATTACATAATATCAATTGTTATATCGTAATATTACATAACGTCATACGTTATAACGTAACACTACATAACGTCATGCGTTATAACGTAATACTACATAATATCAAGCGTTATAACGTAATACTACATAACGTCATGCGTTATAACGTAATACTACATAATATCAAGCGTTATAACGTAATACTACATAACGTCATGCGTTATAACGTAATACTACATAACGTCATGCGTTATAACGTAATACTACATAACGTCATACGCTATAACGTAATACTACACAACGTCATACAATATAACGTAACACTACATAACGTCATACGTTATGACGTAATACTACTTGACGTCAAACGTTATAAAGTAACACAATATAACGTTGTACGTAATAACGTAATATTACATAACGTTATACGTCATAAAGCAATACCATACAACGTCATACGTTATAACGTAACACTACATAACGTCATGCGTTATAACGCAATACCACATAATATCATGCGATATAACGTAATAGTACATAATGTCATGCGTTATAACGTAATACTACATAATGTCATGCGTTATAACGTAATACTGCATAACGTCATGCGTTGTAACGTAATACTACATAACGTCATACGCTATAACGTAATACTACATAATGTCATGCGTTGTAACGTAACGCTACATAACGTCATACGTTGTGACGTAATAATACTTGACGTCAAACGTTATAAAGTAACACAGTATAACGCTGTACGTAATAACGTAATATTACATAACGTTATAAGTCATAAAGCAATACCATACAGCGTCATACGTTATAACGTAACACTACATAACGTCATTCGATATAATGTAATACTGCATAACGTCATGCGTTATAACGTAATACTACATAATATCATGCGTTATAACGTAATAGTACATAATGTCATGCGTTATAACGTAATACTACATAACGTCATGCGTTATAACGTAATACTACATAATATCAAGCGATATAACGTAATACTACATAACGTCATGCGTTATAACGTAATACTACGTAATATCATGCGTTATAACGTAATACTACATAAAGTTATACGTCATAAAGTAGTAGAATAAAAGGTCACACGTTATAACGTAACACTACATAACGTCATGCGTTATAACGTAATACTACATAATATCATGCGTTATAACGTAATAGTACATAATGTCATGCGTTATAACGTAATACTACATAACGTCATGCGTTATAACGTAATACTACATAACGTCATGCGTTATAACGTAATACTACATAACGTCATGCGTTATAACGAAATACTACATAACGTCATGCGTTATAACCTAACACTACATAACGTCATACGTTATATCGTAATCCTGCGCATCGTCATACGTTATAAAGTAATACTACATAACTTCATACGTTATAACGTAATAATACACAACGTCATAAGTTATAACGTAATACTACATAATATCAAGCGATATAACGTAATACTACATAACGTCATGCGTTATATCGTAATACTACATAACGTCATAAGTTATAACGTAACACTACATAACGTTATGCGTTATAACGTAATACCGCATAACGTCATGCGTTATAACGTAACACTACATAACGTCATACGTTATATCGTAATCCTGCGCATCGTCATACGTTATAAAGTAATACTACATAACTTCATACGTTATAACGTAATACTACATAACATCATACGCTATATCGTAATACTACATAACGTCATAAGTTATAACGTAACACTACATAACGTCATGCGTTATAACGTAATACTGCATAACGACATGCGTTATATCGTAACACTACATAACGTCATACTTATATCGTAATCCTGCGTATCGTCATACGCTATAACGTAATAATAGATAACGTCATACGCTATAACGTAATACTACATAATGTCATGCGTTATAACGAAATACTACATAACGTCATGCGTTATAACGTAACACTACATAACGTCATACGTTATATCGTAATCCTGCGCATCGTCATACGTTATAAAGTAATACTACATAACGTCATACGTTATAACGTAATAATACATAACGTCATAAGTTATAACGTAATACTACATAATATCAAGCGATATAACGTAATACTACATAACGTCATGCGTAATATCGTAATACTACATAACGTCATAAGTTATAACGTAACACTACATAACGTCATACGTTCTAACGTAATACTACATAATATCAAGCGATATAACGTAATACTACATAACGTCATGCGCTATGACGTAATACTACATAATATCATGCGTTATAACGTAATACTACATAAAGTTAGACGTCATAAAGTAGTAGCATACAAGGTCACACGTTATAACGTAACACTACATAACGTCATACGTTCTAACGTAATACTACATAATATCAAGCGATATAACGTAATACTACATAACGTCATGCGTTATAACGTAATACTACATAACGTCATGCGTTATAACGTAATACTGCATAACTTCATGCGTTATAACCTAATACTACATAACGTCATGCGTTATAACGTAATACTACATAACGTCATACGCTATAACGTAATACTACATAACGTCATATGTTATAACGCAATACTACATAACGTCATACGTTGTGACGTAATACTACATGACGTCAAACGTTATAAAGTAACACAGTATAACGTTGTACGTAATAATGTAATATTACATAACGTTATAAGTCATAAAGCAATACCATACAACGTCATACGTTATAACGATACACTACATAACGTCATGCGTTATAACGCAATACTACATAATATCATGCGTTATAACGTAATAGTACATAATGTCATGCGTTATAACGTAATACTGCATGACGTCATGCGTTATAACGTAACACTACATAACGTCATACGTTATATCGTAATCCTGCGCATCGTCATACGTTATAACGTAATAATACATAACGTCATACGTTATAACGTAACACTACATAACGTCATGCGTTATAACGTAATACTGCATAACTTCATGCGTTATAACCTAATACTACATAACGTCATACGTTATGACGTAATACTACATGACGTCAAACGGTATAAAGTAACACAATGTAACGTTGTACGTAACAACGTAATATTACATAACGTTATAAGCCATATAGCAATACCATACAACGTCATACGTTATAACGCAACACTACATAACGTCATGCGTTATAACGTAATACTACATAATGTCATGCGTTATACCGTAATACTACATAACGTCATGCGTTATAACGTAATACTACATAACGTCATACGCTATAACGTAATACTACATAACGTCATATGTTATAACGCAATACTACATAACGTCATACGTTGTGACGTAATACTACATGACGTCAAACGTTATAAAGTAACACAGAATAACGTTGTACGTAATAATGTAATATTTCATAACGTTATAAGTCATAAAGCAATACCATACAACGTCATACGTTATAACGTAACAATACAAAACGTCATGCGTTATAACGTAATACTGCATAACTTCATGCGTTATAACGTAATACTACATAACGTCATACGTTATGACGTAATACTACATGACGTCAAACGGTATAAAGTAACCCAATGTAACGTTGTACGCAACAACGTAATATTACACAATGTTATACGTCTTAAAGTAATACTATACAAAGTCATACGTTACAACGTAATAGTACATAACGTCATACGTTATGACTTAATACTACTTGACGTCAAACGTTATAAAGTAACACAGTATAACGTTGTACGTAATATCGTAATATCACATAACATTATACGTCATAAAGCAATACCATACAACGTCATACGTTATAACGTAACACTACGTAACGTCATGCGTTATAGCGTAATATTACATAATATCAATTGTTATATCGTAATACTACATAACGTCATACGTTATAAAGTAACACTACATAACGTCATGCGTTATAACGTAATACTACATAATATCAAGCGTTATAACGTAATACTACATAACGTCAGGCGTTATAACGTAATACTACATAATATCAAGCGTTATAACGTAATACTACATAACGTCATGCGTCATAACGTAATACTACATAACGTCATGCGTTATAGCGTAATATTACATAATATCAATTGTTATATCGTAATACTACACAACGTCATACAATATAACGTAACACTACATAACGTCATACGTTATGACGTAATACTACTTGACGTCAAACGTTATAAAGTAACACAGTATAACGTTGTACGTAATAACGTAATATTACATAACGTTATACGTCATAAAGCAATACCATACAACGTCATACGTTATAACGTAACACTACATAACGTCATGCGTTATAACGCAATACTACATATTATCAAGCGTTATAACGTAATACTACATAATGTCATGCGTTATAACGTAATACTGCATAACGTCATGCGTTGTAACGTAATACTACATAACGTCATACGCTATAACGTAATACTACATAATGTCATGCGTTATAACGTAACACTACATAACGTCATACGTTGTGACGTAATAATACTTGACGTCAAACGTTATAAAGTAACACAGTATAACGCTGTACGTAATAACGTAATATTACATAACGTTATAAGTCATAAAGCAATACCATACAGCGTCATACGTTATAACGTAACACTACATAACGTCATGCGTTATAACGTAATACTACATAATATCAAGCGTTATAACGTAATACTACATAACGTCATGCGTTATAACGTAATACTACATATTATCAAGCGTTATAACGTAATACTACATAATGTCATGCGTTATAACGTAATACTGCATAACGTAATGCGTTGTAACGTAATACTACATAACGTCATACGCTATAACGTAATACTACATAATGTCATGCGTTATAACGTAATACTAATTAACGTCTTACGTTATAAAGCAGTACTACATACCGTAATACTACATAACGTCATGCGCTATAACGTAATACTACATAACGGCATACGCTAAATCGTAATCCTACATAACGTCAAACGTTGCAACGTAACGCTACATAATGTCATACGTTATAACGCAGTACTACATACCGTAATACGTTATATTGTAATACTACATAACGTAATACGTTATACTGTAATACTACATAACGTCATGCGTTATAACGTAATACTACATAACGTCATGCGTTATAACGTAATACTACATAACGTCATACGCTATAACGTAATACTACATAACGTCATGCTTTATAACGTAATACTACATAACGACATGCGTTATATCGTAACACTACATAACGTCATACTTATATCGTAATCCTGCGCATCGTCATACGCTATAACGTAATACCACATAACGTCATACGTTATAACGTAATACTACATAACGTCATACGTTTTAACGTAATACTACATAATATCAAGCGATAGAACGTAATACTACATAACGTCATGCGTTATAACGTAATACTACATAAAGTTATAAGTCATAAAGTAGGACCATACAAGGTCATACGTTATAACGTAACACTACATAACGTCATACGTTATAACGTAATACTACATAATATCATGCGTTATAACGTAATAGTACATAATGTCATGCGTTATAACGTAATACTACATAACGTCATGCGTTATAACGTAATACTACATAACGTCATACGCTATAACTTAATACTACATAACGTCATACGTTATAACGCAGAACTACATACCGTTATACGTTATACTGTAATACTACATAACGTCATATGTTATAACGTAACACTACATAACGTCATACGTTATGACGTAATACTACATAACGTCATGCGTTATAACGTAATACTACATAGCGTCATGCGTTATAACGTAGTACTACATAACTTCATACGTTATAACGTAATAATACGTAACGTCATACGTTATAACGTAATACTACATAATATCAAGCGATATAACGTAATACTACATAACGTCATGCGTTATAACGTAATACTACATAATATCATGCGTTATAACGTAATACTATATAATGTCATGCGTTATAACGTAATACTACATAACGTCATACGTTATAACGTAATACTACATAATATCAAGCGATAGAACGTAATACTACATAACGTCATGCGTTATAACGTAATACTACATAGTTATAAGTCAAGAAGTAGTACCATACAAGGTCATACGTTATAACGTAATACTACATAACGTCATACGCTATAACTTAATACTACATAACGTCATACGTTATAACGCAGAAGTACATACCGTTATACGTTATACTGTAATACTACATAACGTCATATGTTATAACGTAACACTACATAACGTCATACGTTATGACGTAATACTACATAACGTCATGCGTTATAACGTAATACTACATAGCGTCATGCGTTATAACGTAATACTACATAACGTCATGCGTTATAACGTAATACTACATAACGTCATACGTTATAACGTAATACTACATAACGTCATAAGTTATAACGTAATACTACATAACGTCATACGCTATAACGTAATACTACATAACGCCATATGTTATAACGCAATACTACATAGCGTCATACGTTGTGACGTAATACTACATGACGTCAAACGTTATAAAGTAACACAGTATAACGTTGTACGTAATAATGTAATATTACATAACGTTATAAGTCATAAAGCAATACCATACAACGTCATACGTTATAACGTAACAATACAAAACGTCATGCGTTATAACGTAATACTGCATAACTTCATGCTTTATAACGTAATACTACATAACGTCATACGTTATGACGTAATACTACATGACGTCAAACGGTATAAAGTAACCCAATGTAACGTTGTACGTAACAACGTAATATTACACAATGTTATACGTCTTAAAGTAATACTATACAAAGTCATACGTTACAACGTAATAGTACATAACGTCATACGTTATGACTTAATACTACTTGACGTCAAACGTTATAAAGTAACACAGTATAACGTTGTACGTAATATCGTAATATCACATAACATTATACGTCATAAAGCAATACCATACAACGTCATACGTTATAACGTAACACTACGTAACGTCATGCGTTATAGCGTAATATTACATAATATCAATTGTTATATCGTAATATTACATAACGTCATACGTTATAACGTAACACTACATAACGTCATGCGTTATAACGTAATACTACATAATATCAAGCGTTATAACGTAATACTACATAACGTCATGCGTTATAACGTAATACTACATAATATCAAGCGTTATAACGTAATACTACATAACGTCATGCGTTATAACGTAATACTACATAACGTCATGCGTTATAACGTAATACTACATAACGTCATACGCTATAACGTAATACTACACAACGTCATACAATATAACGTAACACTACATAACGTCATACGTTATGACGTAATACTACTTGACGTCAAACGTTATAAAGTAACACAATATAACGTTGTACGTAATAACGTAATATTACATAACGTTATACGTCATAAAGCAATACCATACAACGTCATACGTTATAACGTAACACTACATAACGTCATGCGTTATAACGCAATACCACATAATATCATGCGATATAACGTAATAGTACATAATGTCATGCGTTATAACGTAATACTACATAATGTCATGCGTTATAACGTAATACTGCATAACGTCATGCGTTGTAACGTAATACTACATAACGTCATACGCTATAACGCAATACTACATAATGTCATGCGTTATAACGTAACACTACATAACGTCATACGTTATGACGTAATACTACTTGACGTCAAACGTTATAAAGTAACACAGTATAACGTTGTACGTAATATCGTAATATCACATAACATTATACGTCATAAAGCAATACCATACAACGTCATACGTTATAACGTAACACTACGTAACGTCATGCGTTATAGCGTAATATTACATAATATCAATTGTTATATCGTAATACTACATAACGTCATACGTTATAAAGTAACACTACATAACGTCATGCGTTATAACGTAATACTACATAATATCAAGCGTTATAACGTAATACTACATAACGTCAGGCGTTATAACGTAATACTACATAATATCAAGCGTTATAACGTAATACTACATAACGTCATGCGTCATAACGTAATACTACATAACGTCATGCGTTATAGCGTAATATTACATAATATCAATTGTTATATCGTAATACTACACAACGTCATACAATATAACGTAACACTACATAACGTCATACGTTATGACGTAATACTACTTGACGTCAAACGTTATAAAGTAACACAGTATAACGTTGTACGTAATAACGTAATATTACATAACGTTATACGTCATAAAGCAATACCATACAACGTCATACGTTATAACGTAACACTACATAACGTCATGCGTTATAACGCAATACTACATAATATCATGCGTTATAACGTAATAGTACATAATGTCATGCGTTATAACGTAATACTACATAATGTCATGCGTTATAACGTAATACTGCATAACGTCATGCGTTGTGACGTAATAATACTTGACGTTAAACGTTATAAAGTAACACAGTATAACGCTGTACGTAATAACGTAATATTACATAACGTTATAAGTCATAAAGCAATACCATACAGCGTCATACGTTATAGCGTAACACTACATAACGTCATTCGATATAATGTAATACTGCATAACGTCATGCGTTATAACGTAATACTACATAACGTCATGCGTTATAACGTAATACTACATATTATCAAGCGTTATAACGTAATACTACATAATGTCATGCGTTATAACGTAATACTGCATAACGTCATGCGTTGTAACGTAATACTACATAACGTCATACGCTATAACGTAATACTACATAATGTCATGCGTTATAACGTAACACTACATAACGTCATACGATGTGACGTAATAATACTTGACGTCAAACGTTATAAAGTAACACAGTATAACGCTGTACGTAATAACGTAATATTACATAACGTTATAAGTCATAAAGCAATACCATACAGCGTCATACGTTATAACGTAACACTACATAACGTCATGCGTTATAACGTAATACTACATAATATCAAGCGTTATAACGTAATACTACATAACGTCATGCGTTATAACGTAATACTACATATTATCAAGCGTTATAACGTAATACTACATAATGTCATGCGTTATAACGTAATACTGCATAACGTCATGCGTTGTAACGTAATACTACATAACGTCATACGCTATAACGTAATACTACATAATGTCATGCGTTATAACGTAATACTAATTAACGTCATACGTTATAAAGCAGTACTACATACCGTAATACTACATAACGTCATGCGCTATAACGTAATACTACATAACGGCATACGCTAAATCGTAATCCTACATAACGTCAAACGTTGCAACGTAACGCTACATAATGCCATACGTTATAACGCAGTACTACATACCGTAATACGTTATATTGTAATACTACATAACGTAATACGTTATACTGTAATACTACATAACGTCATGCGTTATAACGTAATACTACATAATATCATGCGTTATAACGTAATACTACATAAAGTTATACGTCATAAAGTAGTAGAATAAAAGGTCACACGTTATAACGTAACACTACATAACGTCATGCGTTATAACGTAATACTACATAATATCATGCGTTATAACGTAATAGTACATAATGTCATGCGTTATAACGTAATACTACATAACGTCATGCGTTATAACGTAATACTACATAACGTCATGCGTTATAACGTAATACTACATAATGTCATGCGTTATAACGTAATACTACATACCGTAATACGTTATACTGTACTACTACATAACGTCATACGTTATAACGTAATACTACATAATATCAAGCGTTATAACGTAATACTACATAACGTCATATGATATAACGTAACACTACATAACGTCATGCGTTATAACGTAATACTGCATAACGACTTGCGTTATATCGTAACACTACATAACGTCATACTTATATCGTAATCCTGCGTATCGTCATACGCTATAACGTAATAATAGATAATGTCATACGCTATAACGTAATACTACATAATGTCATGCGTTATAACGAAATACTACATAACGTCATGCGTTATAACGTAACACTACATAACGTCATACGTTATATCGTAATCCTGCGCATCGTCATACGTTATAAAGTAATACTACATAACTTCATACGTTATAACGTAATAATACATAACGTCATAAGTTATAACGTAATACTACATAATATCAAGCGATATAACGTAATACTACATAACGTCATGCGTTATATCGTAATACTACATAACGTCATAAGTTATAACGTAACACTACATAACGTCATGCGTTATAACGTAATACCGCATAACGTCATGCGTTATAACGTAACACTACATAACGTCATACGTTGTGACGTAATAATACTTGACGTCAAACGTTATAAAGTAACACAGTATAACGTTGTACGTAATAACGTAATATTACTTAACGTTATACGTCATAAATCAATACCATACAACGGCATACGTTATAACGTAATAGTACATAACGTCATGCGTTATAACGTAATACTAATTAACGTCATACGTTATAAAGCAGTACTACATACCGTAATACAGCATAACGTCATGCGCTATAACGTAATACTACATAACGGCATACGCTAAATCGTAATCCTACATAACGTCAAACGTTGCAACGTAACGCTACATAACGTCATACGTTATAACGCAGTACTACATACCGTAATACGTTATATTGTAATACTACATAACGTAATACGTTATACTGTAATACTACATAACGTCATGCGTTATAACGTAATACTACATAATATCAAGCGATAGAACGTAATACTACATAACGTCACGCGTTATAACGTAATACTGCATGACGTCATACGCTATAACATAATACTGCATAACGTCATGCGTTATAACGTAATACTACATAACGTCATACGCTATAACGTAATAATACATAACGTCATACGTTATAACGTAATACTACATAATGTCATGCGTTATAACGTAATACTACATACCGTAATACGTTATACTGTAATAATACATAACGTCATACGTCATAACGTAACACTACATAACGTCATGCGTTATAACGTAATACTGCATAACTTCATGCGTTATAACGTAATACTACATAACGTCATACGTCACAACGTAACACTACATAACGTCATGCGTTATAACGTAATACTGCATAACTTCATGCGTTATAACGTAATACTACATAACGTCACACGTTATGACGTAATAATACATGACGTCAAACGGTATAAAGTAACACAATGTAACGTTGTACGTAACAACGTAATATTACATAACGTTATAAGCCATAAAGCAATACCATACAACGTCATACGTTATAACGCAACACTACATAACGTCATGCGTTATAACGTAATACTACATAATGTCATGCGTTATACCGTGATACTACATAACGTCATGCGTTATAACGTAATACTACATAACGTCATACGCTATAACGTAATACTACATGACGTCAAACGGAATAAAGTAACACAATGTAACGTTGTACGTAACAACGTAATATTACAGAATGTTATACGTCTTAAAGTAATACTATACAAAGTCATACGTTATAACGTAATAGTACATAACGTCATACGTTATGACGTAATACTACATAATGTCATGCGTTATAACGTAATACTACATAACGTCGAAAGTTATAACGTAATACTACATAACGTCATACGTTCTAACGTAATACTACATAATATCAAGCGATATAACGTAATACTACATAACGTCATGCGTTATGACGTAATACTACATAATATCATGCGTTATAACGTAATACTACATAAAGTTATACGTCATAAAGTAGTAGCATACAAGGTCACACGTTATAACGTAACACTACATAACGTCATGCGTTATAACGTAATACTACATAATATCATGCGTTATAACGTAATAGTACATAATGTCATGCGTTATAACGTAATACTACATAACGTCATGCGTTATAACGTAAGACTACATAACGTCACACGCTATAACGTAATACTACACAACGTCATGCGTTATAACGTAATACTACATAACGTCATGCGTTATAACGTAATACTACATAACGTCATACGCTATAACGTAATACTACATAACGTCATGCGTTATAACGTAATACTACATAACGTCATACGCTATAACGTAATACTACATAACGTCATAAGTTATAATGTAACACTACATAACGTCATGCGTTATAACGTAATACTGCATGACGTCATGCGTTATAACGTAACACTACATAACGTCATACGTTATATCGTAATGCTACGCATCGTCATACGTTATAACGTAATAATACATAACGTCATACGTTATAACGTAATAATACATAACGTCATACGTTATAACGTAATACTACATAATGTCATGCGTTATAACGTAATACTACATACCGTAATACGTTATACTGTAATAATACATAACGTCATACGTTATAACGTAACACTACATAACGTCATACGTTATAACGCAAAACTACACAGCGTCATACGTTATATCGTAATACTACATGACGTCAAACGGTATAAAGTAACACAATGTAACGTTGTACGTAACAACGTAATATTACATAATGTTATACGTCTTAAAGTAATACTATACAACGTCATACGTTAAAACGTAATAGTACATAACGCCATACGTTATGACGTAATACTACTTGACGTCAAACGTTATAAAGTAACACAGTATAACGTTGTACGTGATAACGTAATATTACCTAACGCTATACGTCATAGAGCAATACCATACAACGTCATACGTTACAAGGTAACACTACATAACGTCATGCGTTATAACGTAATACTGCATAACGTCATGCGTTATAACGCAACACTACATAACGTCATACGTTATGACGTAATAATACTTGACGTCAAACGTTATAAAGTAACACAGTATAACGTTGTACGTAATAACGTAATATTACTTAACGTTATACGTCATAAATCAATACCATACAACGGCATACGTTATAACGTAATAGTACATAACGTCATGCGTTATAACGTAATACTAATTAACGTCATACGTTATAAAGCAGTACTACATACCGTAATACAACATAACGTCATGCGCTATAACGTAATACTACATAACGGCATACGCTAAATCGTAATCCTACATAACGTCAAACGTTGCAACGTAACGCTACATAACGTCATACGTTATAACGCAGTACTACATACCGTAATACGTTATATTGTAATACTACATAACGTAATACGTTATACTGTAATACTACATAACGTCATGCGTTATAACGTAATACTACATACCGTCATACGCTATAACGTAATACTACATAACGTCATATGATATAACGTAATACTACATAACGTCATACGTTCTAACGTAATACTACATAATATCAAGCGATAGAACGTAATACTACATAACGTCACGCGTTATAACGTAATACTGCATGACGTCATACGCTATAACATAATACTGCATAACGTCATGCGTTATAACGTAATACTACATAACGTCATACGCTATAACGTAATACTACATAACGTCATACGTTATAACGCAACACTACATAACGTCATACGTTATATCGTATTCCTGCGAATCGTCATACGTTACAAAGTAATAATACATAACGTCATACGTTCTAACGTAATACTACATAATATCAAGCGATATAACGTAATACTACATAACGTCATGCGTTATAACGTAATACTACATAATATCATGCGTTATAACGTAATACTACATAAAGTTATACGTCATAAAGTAGTAGAATAGAAGGTCACACGTTATAACGTAACACTACATAACGTCATGCGTTATAACGTAATACTACATAATATCATGCGTTATAACGCAATAGTACATAATGTCATGCGTTATAACGTAATACTACATAACGTCATGCGTTATAACGTAATACTACATAACGTCATACGCTATAACGTAATACTACATAACGTCATGCGTTATAACGTAATACTACATAACGTCATACGCTATAACGTAATACTACATAACGTCATAAGTTATAATGTAACACTACATAACGTCATGCGTTATAACGTAATACTACATACCGTAATGCGTTATACTGTAATAATACATAACGTCATACGTTATAACGTAATAATACATAACGTCATACGTTATAACGCAACATTACATAACGTCATACGTTATATCGTAATCCTACGCATCGTCATACGTTATAACGTAATAATACATAACGTCATACGTTATAACGTAATAATACATAACGTCATACGTTATAACGTAATAATACATAACGTCATACGTTATAACGTAATAATACATAACGTCATACGTTATAACGTAATACTACATAATGTCATGCGTTATAACGTAATACTACATACCGTAATGCGTTATACTGTAATAATACATAACGTCATACGTCATAACGTAACACTACATAACGTCATGCGTTATAACGCAATACTGCATAACATCATGCGTTATAACGTAATACTACATAACGTCATACGTCATAACGTAACACTACATAACGTCATGCGTTATAACGTAATACTGCATAACTTCATGCGTTATAACGTAATACTACATAACGTCATACGTTATGACGTAATAATACATGACGTCAAACGGTATAATGTAACACAATGTAACGTTGTACGTAACAACGTAATATTACATAACGTTATAAGCCATAAAGCAATACCATACAACGTCATACGTTATAACGCAACACTACATAACGTCATGCGTTATAACGTAATACTACATAATGTCATGCGTTATACCGTGATACTACATAACGTCATGCGTTATAACGTAATACTACATAACGTCATACGCTATAACGTAATACTACATGACGTCAAACGGAATAAAGTAACACAATGTAACGTTGTACGTAACAACGTAATATTACACAATGTTATACGTCTTAAAGTAATACTATACAAAGTCATACGTTATAACGTAATAGTACATAACATCATACGTTATGACGTAATACTACATAATATCATGCGTTATAACGTAATACTATATAACGTCGAAAGTTATAACGTAATACTACATAACGTCATACGTTCTAACGTAATACTACATAATATCAAGCGATATAACGTAATACTACATAACGTCATGCGTTATGACGTAATACTACATAATATCATGCGTTATAACGTAATACTACATAAAGTTATACGTCATAAAGTAGTAGCATACAAGGTCACACGTTATAACGTAACACTACATAACGTCATGCGTTATAACGTAATACTACATAATATCATGCGTTATAACGTAATAGTACATAACGTCATGCGTTATAACGTAATACTACATAATATCATGCGTTATAACGTAATAGTACATAACGTCATGCGTTATAACGTAATACTACATAACGTCATGCGTTATAACGTAATACTACATAACGTCATGCGTTATAACGTAATACTACATAATATCATGCGTTATAACGCAATAGTACATAATGTCACACGTTATAACGTAACACTACATAACGTCATGCGTTATAACGTAATACTACATAATATCATGCGTTATAACGCAATAGTACATAATGTCATGCGTTATAACGTAATACTACATAACGTCATGCGTTATAACGTAATACTACATAACGTCATGCGTTATAACGTAAGACTACATAACGTCATACGCTATAACGTAATACTACACAACGTCATGCGTTATAACGTAATACTACATAACGTCATGCGTTATAACGTAATACTACATAACGTCATGCGTTATAACGTAATACTACATAATATCATGCGTTATAACGCAATAGTACATAATGTCATGCGTTATAACGTAAGACTACATAACGTCATACGCTATAACGTAATACTACACAACGTCATGCGTTATAACGTAATACTACATAACGCCATATGTTATAACGCAATACTACATAACGTCATACGTTGTGACGTAATACTACATGACGTCAAACGTTATAAAGTAACACAGTATATCGTTGTACGTAATAATGTAATATTACATAACGTTATAAGTCATAAAGCAATACCATACAACGTCATACGTTATAACGTAACAATACAAAACGTCATGCGTTATAACGTAAGACTACATAACGTCATACGCTATAACGTAATACTACACAACGTCATGCGTTATAACGTAATACTACATAACGTCATGCGTTATAACGTAATACTACATAATATCATGCGTTATAACGTAATAGTACATAATGTCATGCGTTATAACGTAATACTACATAACGTCATGCGTTATAACGTAAGACTACATAACGTCATACGCTATAACGTAATACTACACAACGTCATGCGTTATAACGTAATACTACATAACGCCATATGTTATAACGCAATACTACATAACGTCATACGTTGTGACGTAATACTACATGACGTCAAACGTTATAAAGTAACACAGTATATCGTTGTACGTAATAATGTAATATTACATAACGTTATAAGTCATAAAGCAATACCATACAACGTCATACGTTATAACGTAACAATACAAAACGTCATGCGTTATAACGTAATACTGCATAACTTCATGCTTTATAACGTAATACTACATAACGTCATACGTTATGACGTAATACTACATGACGTCAAACGGTATAAAGTAACCCAATGTAACGTTGTACGTAACAACGTAATACTACACAATGTTATACGTCTTAAAGTAATACTATACAAAGTCATACGTTACAACGTAATAGTACATAACGTCATACGTTATGACTTAATACTACTTGACGTCAAACGTTATAAAGTAACACAGTATAACGTTGTACGTAATATCGTAATATCACATAACATTATACGTCATAAAGCAATACCATACAACGTCATACGTTATAACGTAACACTACGTAACGTCATGCGTTATAGCGTAATATTACATAATATCAATTGTTATATCGTAATATTACATAACGTCATACGTTATAACGTAACACTACATAACGTCATGCGTTATAACGTAATACTACATAATATCAAGCGTTATAACGTAATACTACATAACGTCATGCGTTATAACGTAATACTACATAATATCAAGCGTTATAACGTAATACTACATAACGTCATGCGTTATAACGTAATACTACATAACGTCATGCGTTATAACGTAATACTACATAACGTCATACGCTATAACGTAATACTACACAACGTCATACAATATAACGTAACACTACATAACGTCATACGTTATGACGTAATACTACTTGACGTCAAACGTTATAAAGTAACACAATATAACGTTGTACGTAATAACGTAATATTACATAACGTTATACGTCATAAAGCAATACCATACAACGTCATACGTTATAACGTAACACTACATAACGTCATGCGTTATAACGCAATACCACATAATATCATGCGATATAACGTAATAGTACATAATGTCATGCGTTATAACGTAATACTACATAATGTCATGCGTTATAACGTAATACTGCATAACGTCATGCGTTGTAACGTAATACTACATAACGTCATACGCTATAACGTAATACTACATAATGTCATGCGTTGTAACGTAACACTACATAACGTCATACGTTGTGACGTAATAATACTTGACGTCAAACGTTATAAAGTAACACAGTATAACGCTGTACGTAATAACGTAATATTACATAACGTTATAAGTCATAAAGCAATGCCATACAGCGTCATACGTTATAACGTAACACTACATAACGTCATTCGATATAATGTAATACTGCATAACGTCATGCGTTATAACGTAATACTACATAATATCATGCGTTATAACGTAATAGTACATAATGTCATGCGTTATAACGTAATACTACATAACGTCATGCGTTATAACGTAATACTACATAATATCAAGCGATATAACGTAATACTACATAACGTCATGCGTTATAACGTAATACTACATAATATCATGCGTTATAACGTAATACTACATAAAGTTATACGTCATAAAGTAGTAGAATAAAAGGTCACACGTTATAACGTAACACTACATAACGTCATGCGTTATAACGTAATACTACATAATATCATGCGTTATAACGTAATAGTACATAATGTCATGCGTTATAACGTAATACTACATAACGTCATGCGTTATAACGTAATACTACATAATATCAAGCGATATAACGTAATACTACATAACGTCATGCGTTATAACGTAATACTACATAATATCATGCGTTATAACGTAATACTACATAAAGTTATACGTCATAAAGTAGTAGAATAAAAGGTCACACGTTATAACGTAACACTACATAACGTCATGCGTTATAACGTAATACTACATAATATCATGCGTTATAACGTAATACTACATAACGTCATGCGTTATAACGAAATACTACATAACGTCATGCGTTATAACGTAACACTACATAACGTCATACGTTATATCGTAATCCTGCGCATCGTCATACGTTATAAAGTAATACTACATAACTTCATACGTTATAACGTAATAATACATAACGTCATAAGTTATAACGTAATACTACATAATATCAAGCGATATAACGTAATACTACATAACGTCATGCGTTATATCGTAATACTACATAACGTCATAAGTTATAACGTAACACTACATAACGTCATGCGTTATAACGTAATACCGCATAACGTCATGCGTTATAACGTAACACTACATAACGTCATACGTTATATCGTAATCCTGCGCATCGTCATACGTTATAAAGTAATACTACATAACTTCATACGTTATAACGTAATACTACATAACATCATACGCTATATCGTAATACTACATAACGTCATAAGTTATAACGTAACACTACATAACGTCATACGTTATAACGTAATACTACATAATATCAAGCGTTATAACGTAATACTACATAACGTCATGCGTTATAACGTAATACTACATAATATCAAGCGTTATAACGTAATACTACATAACGTCATGCGTTATAACGTAATACTACATAACGTCATGCGTTATAACGTAATACTACATAACGTCATACGCTATAACGTAATACTACACAACGTCATACAATATAACGTAACACTACATAACGTCATACGTTATGACGTAATACTACTTGACGTCAAACGTTATAAAGTAACACAATATAACGTTGTACGTAATAACGTAATATTACATAACGTTATACGTCATAAAGCAATGCCATACAACGTCATACGTTATAACGTAACACTACATAACGTCATGCGTTATAACGCAATACCACATAATATCATGCGATATAACGTAATAGTACATAATGTCATGCGTTATAACGTAATACTACATAATGTCATGCGTTATAACGTAATACTGCATAACGTCATGCGTTGTAACGTAATACTACATAACGTCATACGCTATAACGTAATACTACATAATGTCATGCGTTGTAACGTAACACTACATAACGTCATGCGTTATAACGTAATACTACATAATATCATGCGTTATAACGTAATACTACATAAAGTTATACGTCATAAAGTAGTAGAATAGAAGGTCACACGTTATAACGTAACACTACATAACGTCATGCGTTATAACGTAATACTACATAATATCATGCGTTATAACGCAATAGTACATAATGTCATGCGTTATAACGTAATACTACATAACGTCATGCGTTATAACGTAATACTACATAACGTCATACGCTATAACGTAATACTACATAACGTCATGCGTTATAACGTAATACTACATAACGTCATACGCTATAACGTAATACTACATAACGTCATAAGTTATAATGTAACACTACATAACGTCATGCGTTATAACGTAATACTACATACCGTAATGCGTTATACTGTAATAATACATAACGTCATACGTTATAACGTAATAATACATAACGTCATACGTTATAACGCAACATTACATAACGTCATACGTTATATCGTAATCCTACGCATCGTCATACGTTATAACGTAATAATACATAACGTCATACGTTATAACGTAATAATACATAACGTCATACGTTATAACGTAATAATACATAACGTCATACGTTATAACGTAATAATACATAACGTCATACGTTATAACGTAATACTACATAATGTCATGCGTTATAACGTAATACTACATACCGTAATGCGTTATACTGTAATAATACATAACGTCATACGTCATAACGTAACACTACATAACGTCATGCGTTATAACGCAATACTGCATAACATCATGCGTTATAACGTAATACTACATAACGTCATACGTCATAACGTAACACTACATAACGTCATGCGTTATAACGTAATACTGCATAACTTCATGCGTTATAACGTAATACTACATAACGTCATACGTTATGACGTAATAATACATGACGTCAAACGGTATAATGTAACACAATGTAACGTTGTACGTAACAACGTAATATTACATAACGTTATAAGCCATAAAGCAATACCATACAACGTCATACGTTATAACGCAACACTACATAACGTCATGCGTTATAACGTAATACTACATAATGTCATGCGTTATACCGTGATACTACATAACGTCATGCGTTATAACGTAATACTACATAACGTCATACGCTATAACGTAATACTACATGACGTCAAACGGAATAAAGTAACACAATGTAACGTTGTACGTAACAACGTAATATTACACAATGTTATACGTCTTAAAGTAATACTATACAAAGTCATACGTTATAACGTAATAGTACATAACATCATACGTTATGACGTAATACTACATAATATCATGCGTTATAACGTAATACTATATAACGTCGAAAGTTATAACGTAATACTACATAACGTCATACGTTCTAACGTAATACTACATAATATCAAGCGATATAACGTAATACTACATAACGTCATGCGTTATGACGTAATACTACATAATATCATGCGTTATAACGTAATACTACATAAAGTTATACGTCATAAAGTAGTAGCATACAAGGTCACACGTTATAACGTAACACTACATAACGTCATGCGTTATAACGTAATACTACATAATATCATGCGTTATAACGTAATAGTACATAATGTCATGCGTTATAACGTAATACTACATAACGTCATGCGTTATAACGTAAGACTACATAACGTCATACGCTATAACGTAATACTACACAACGTCATGCGTTATAACGTAATACTACATAACGTCATGCGTTATAACGTAATACTACATAACGTCATGCGTTATAACGTAATACTACATAATATCATGCGTTATAACGCAATAGTACATAATGTCATGCGTTATAACGTAAGACTACATAACGTCATACGCTATAACGTAATACTACACAACGTCATGCGTTATAACGTAATACTACATAACGCCATATGTTATAACGCAATACTACATAACGTCATACGTTGTGACGTAATACTACATGACGTCAAACGTTATAAAGTAACACAGTATATCGTTGTACGTAATAATGTAATATTACATAACGTTATAAGTCATAAAGCAATACCATACAACGTCATACGTTATAACGTAACAATACAAAACGTCATGCGTTATAACGTAAGACTACATAACGTCATACGCTATAACGTAATACTACACAACGTCATGCGTTATAACGTAATACTACATAACGTCATGCGTTATAACGTAATACTACATAATATCATGCGTTATAACGTAATAGTACATAATGTCATGCGTTATAACGTAATACTACATAACGTCATGCGTTATAACGTAAGACTACATAACGTCATACGCTATAACGTAATACTACACAACGTCATGCGTTATAACGTAATACTACATAACGCCATATGTTATAACGCAATACTACATAACGTCATACGTTGTGACGTAATACTACATGACGTCAAACGTTATAAAGTAACACAGTATATCGTTGTACGTAATAATGTAATATTACATAACGTTATAAGTCATAAAGCAATACCATACAACGTCATACGTTATAACGTAACAATACAAAACGTCATGCGTTATAACGTAATACTGCATAACTTCATGCTTTATAACGTAATACTACATAACGTCATACGTTATGACGTAATACTACATGACGTCAAACGGTATAAAGTAACCCAATGTAACGTTGTACGTAACAACGTAATACTACACAATGTTATACGTCTTAAAGTAATACTATACAAAGTCATACGTTACAACGTAATAGTACATAACGTCATACGTTATGACTTAATACTACTTGACGTCAAACGTTATAAAGTAACACAGTATAACGTTGTACGTAATATCGTAATATCACATAACATTATACGTCATAAAGCAATACCATACAACGTCATACGTTATAACGTAACACTACGTAACGTCATGCGTTATAGCGTAATATTACATAATATCAATTGTTATATCGTAATATTACATAACGTCATACGTTATAACGTAACACTACATAACGTCATGCGTTATAACGTAATACTACATAATATCAAGCGTTATAACGTAATACTACATAACGTCATGCGTTATAACGTAATACTACATAATATCAAGCGTTATAACGTAATACTACATAACGTCATGCGTTATAACGTAATACTACATAACGTCATGCGTTATAACGTAATACTACATAACGTCATACGCTATAACGTAATACTACACAACGTCATACAATATAACGTAACACTACATAACGTCACACGTTATGACGTAATACTACTTGACGTCAAACGTTATAAAGTAACACAATATAACGTTGTACGTAATAACGTAATATTACATAACGTTATACGTCATAAAGCAATACCATACAACGTCATACGTTATAACGTAACACTACATAACGTCATGCGTTATAACGCAATACCACATAATATCATGCGATATAACGTAATAGTACATAATGTCATGCGTTATAACGTAATACTACATAATGTCATGCGTTATAACGTAATACTGCATAACGTCATGCGTTGTAACGTAATACTACATAACGTCATACGCTATAACGTAATACTACATAATGTCATGCGTTGTAACGTAACACTACATAACGTCATACGTTGTGACGTAATAATACTTGACGTCAAACGTTATAAAGTAACACAGTATAACGCTGTACGTAATAACGTAATATTACATAACGTTATAAGTCATAAAGCAATGCCATACAGCGTCATACGTTATAACGTAACACTACATAACGTCATTCGATATAATGTAATACTGCATAACGTCATGCGTTATAACGTAATACTACATAATATCATGCGTTATAACGTAATAGTACATAATGTCATGCGTTATAACGTAATACTACATAACGTCATGCGTTATAACGTAATACTACATAATATCAAGCGATATAACGTAATACTACATAACGTCATGCGTTATAACGTAATACTACATAATATCATGCGTTATAACGTAATACTACATAAAGTTATACGTCATAAAGTAGTAGAATAAAAGGTCACACGTTATAACGTAACACTACATAACGTCATGCGTTATAACGTAATACTACATAATATCATGCGTTATAACGTAATAGTACATAATGTCATGCGTTATAACGTAATACTACATAACGTCATGCGTTATAACGTAATACTACATAATATCAAGCGATATAACGTAATACTACATAACGTCATGCGTTATAACGTAATACTACATAATATCATGCGTTATAACGTAATACTACATAAAGTTATACGTCATAAAGTAGTAGAATAAAAGGTCACACGTTATAACGTAACACTACATAACGTCATGCGTTATAACGTAATACTACATAATATCATGCGTTATAACGTAATAGTACATAATGTCATGCGTTATAACGTAATACTACATAACGTCATGCGTTATAACGTAATACTACATAACGTCATGCGTTATAACGTAATACTACATAACGTCATGCGTTATAACGAAATACTACATAACGTCATGCGTTATAACGTAACACTACATAACGTCATACGTTATATCGTAATCCTGCGCATCGTCATACGTTATAAAGTAATACTACATAACTTCATACGTTATAACGTAATAATACATAACGTCATAAGTTATAACGTAATACTACATAATATCAAGCGATATAACGTAATACTACATAACGTCATGCGTTATATCGTAATACTACATAACGTCATAAGTTATAACGTAACACTACATAACGTCATGCGTTATAACGTAATACCGCATAACGTCATGCGTTATAACGTAACACTACATAACGTCATACGTTATATCGTAATCCTGCGCATCGTCATACGTTATAAAGTAATACTACATAACTTCATACGTTATAACGTAATACTACATAACATCATACGCTATATCGTAATACTACATAACGTCATAAGTTATAACGTAACACTACATAACGTCATACGTTATAACGTAATACTACATAATATCAAGCGTTATAACGTAATACTACATAACGTCATGCGTTATAACGTAATACTACATAATATCAAGCGTTATAACGTAATACTACATAACGTCATGCGTTATAACGTAATACTACATAACGTCATGCGTTATAACGTAATACTACATAACGTCATACGCTATAACGTAATACTACACAACGTCATACAATATAACGTAACACTACATAACGTCATACGTTATGACGTAATACTACTTGACGTCAAACGTTATAAAGTAACACAATATAACGTTGTACGTAATAACGTAATATTACATAACGTTATACGTCATAAAGCAATACCATACAACGTCATACGTTATAACGTAACACTACATAACGTCATGCGTTATAACGCAATACCACATAATATCATGCGATATAACGTAATAGTACATAATGTCATGCGTTATAACGTAATACTACATAATGTCATGCGTTATAACGTAATACTGCATAACGTCATTCGTTGTAACGTAATACTACATAACGTCATACGCTATAACGTAATACTACATAATGTCATGCGTTGTAACGTAACACTACATAACGTCATACGTTGTGACGTAATAATACTTGACGTCAAACGTTATAAAGTAACACAGTATAACGCTGTACGTAATAACTTAATATTACATAACGTTATAAGTCATAAAGCAATGCCATACAGCGTCATACGTTATAACGTAACACTACATAACGTCATTCGATATAATGTAATACTGCATAACGTCATGCGTTATAACGTAATACTACATAATATCATGCGTTATAACGTAATAGTACATAATGTCATGCGTTATAACGTAATACTACATAACGTCATGCGTTATAACGTAATACTACATAATATCAAGCGATATAACGTAATACTACATAACGTCATGCGTTATAACGTAATACTACATAATATCATGCGTTATAACGTAATACTACATAAAGTTATACGTCATAAAGTAGTAGAATAAAAGGTCACACGTTATAACGTAACACTACATAACGTCATGCGTTATAACGTAATACTACATAATATCATGCGTTATAACGTAATAGTACATAATGTCATGCGTTATAACGTAATACTACATAACGTCATGCGTTATAACGTAATACTACATAATATCAAGCGATATAACGTAATACTACATAACGTCATGCGTTATAACGTAATACTACATAATATCATGCGTTATAACGTAATACTACATAAAGTTATACGTCATAAAGTAGTAGAATAAAAGGTCACACGTTATAACGTAACACTACATAACGTCATGCGTTATAACGTAATACTACATAATATCATGCGTTATAACGTAATAGTACATAATGTCATGCGTTATAACGTAATACTACATAACGTCATGCGTTATAACGTAATACTACATAACGTCATGCGTTATAACGTAATACTACATAACGTCATGCGTTATAACGAAATACTACATAACGTCATGCGTTATAACGTAACACTACATAACGTCATACGTTATATCGTAATCCTGCGCATCGTCATACGTTATAAAGTAATACTACATAACTTCATACGTTATAACGTAATAATACATAACGTCATAAGTTATAACGTAATACTACATAATATCAAGCGATATAACGTAATACTACATAACGTCATGCGTTATATCGTAATACTACATAACGTCATAAGTTATAACGTAACACTACATAACGTCATGCGTTATAACGTAATACCGCATAACGTCATGCGTTATAACGTAACACTACATAACGTCATACGTTATATCGTAATCCTGCGCATCGTCATACGTTATAAAGTAATACTACATAACTTCATACGTTATAACGTAATACTACATAACATCATACGCTATATCGTAATACTACATAACGTCATAAGTTATAACGTAACACTACATAACGTCATACGTTATATCGTAATCCTGCGCATCGTCATACGTTATAAAGTAATACTACATAACTTCATACGTTATAACGTAATACTACATAACATCATACGCTATATCGTAATACTACATAACGTCATAAGTTATAACGTAACACTACATAACGTCATACGTTCTAACGTAATACTACATAATATCAAGCCATATAACGTAATACTACATAACGTCATGCGCTATGACGTAATACTACATAATATCATGCGTTATAACGTAATACTACATAAAGTTAGACGTCATAAAGTAGTAGCATACAAGGTCACACGTTATAACGTAACACTACATAACGTCATACGTTCTAACGTAATACTACATAATATCAAGCGATATAACGTAATACTACATAACGTCATGCGTTATAACGTAATACTACATAACGTCATGCGTTATAACGTAATACTGCATAACTTCATGCGTTATAACCTAATACTACATAACGTCATGCGTTATAACGTAATACTACATAACGTCATACGCTATAACGTAATACTACATAACGTCATATGTTATAACGCAATACTACATAACGTCATACGTTGTGACGTAATACTACATGACGTCAAACGTTATAAAGTAACACAGTATAACGTTGTACGTAATAATCGAATATTACATAACGTTATAAGTCATAAAGCAATACCATACAACGTCATACGTTATAACGATACACTACATAACGTCATGCGTTATAACGCAATACTACATAATATCATGCGTTATAACGTAATAGTACATAATGTCATGCGTTATAACGTAATACTGCATGACGTCATGCGTTATAACGTAACACTACATAACGTCATACGTTATATCGTAATCCTGCGCATCGTCATACGTTATAACGTAATAATACATAACGTCATACGTTATAACGTAACACTACATAACGTCATGCGTTATAACGTAATACTGCATAACTTCATGCGTTATAACCTAATACTACATAACGTCATACGTTATGACGTAATACTACATGACGTCAAACGGTATAAAGTAACACAATGTAACGTTGTACGTAACAACGTAATATTACATAACGTTATAAGCCATATAGCAATACCATACAACGTCATACGTTATAACGCAACACTACATAACGTCATGCGTTATAACGTAATACTACATAATGTCATGCGTTATACCGTAATACTACATAACGTCATGCGTTATAACGTAATACTACATAACGTCATACGCTATAACGTAATACTACATAACGTCATATGTTATAACGCAATACTACATAACGTCATACGTTGTGACGTAATACTACATGACGTCAAACGTTATAAAGTAACACAGAATAACGTTGTACGTAATAATGTAATATTTCATAACGTTATAAGTCATAAAGCAATACCATACAACGTCGTACGTTATAACGTAACAATACAAAACGTCATGCGTTATAACGTAATACTGCATAACTTCATGCGTTATAACGTAATACTACATAACGTCATACGTTATGACGTAATACTACATGACGTCAAACGGTATAAAGTAACCCAATGTAACGTTGTACGTAACAACGTAATATTACACAATGTTATACGTCTTAAAGTAATACTATACAAAGTCATACGTTACAACGTAATAGTACATAACGTCATACGTTATGACTTAATACTACTTGACGTCAAACGTTATAAAGTAACACAGTATAACGTTGTACGTAATATCGTAATATCACATAACATTATACGTCATAAAGCAATACCATACAACGTCATACGTTATAACGTAACACTACGTAACGTCATGCGTTATAGCGTAATATTACATAATATCAATTGTTATATCGTAATACTACATAACGTCATACGTTATAAAGTAACACTACATAACGTCATACGTTATAACGTAATACTACATAATATCAAGCGTTATAACGTAATACTACATAACGTCAGGCGTTATAACGTAATACTACATAATATCAAGCGTTATAACGTAATACTACATAACGTCATGCGTTATAACGTAATACTACATAACGTCATGCGTTATAGCGTAATATTACATAATATCAAGCGTTATAACGTAATACTACATAACGTCAGGCGTTATAACGTAATACTACATAATATCAAGCGTTATAACGTAATACTACATAACGTCATGCGTTATAGCGTAATATTACATAATATCAATTGTTATATCGTAATACTACACAACGTCATACAATATAACGTAACACTACATAACGTCATACGTTATGACGTAATACTACTTGACGTCAAACGTTATAAAGTAACACAGTATAACGCTGTACGTAATAACGTAATATTACATAACGTTATAAGTCATAAAGCAATACCATACAGCGTCATACGTTATAACGTAAGACTACATAACGTCATTCGATATAATGTAATACTGCATAACGTCATGCGTTATAACGTAATACTACATAACGTCATGCGTTATAACGTAATACTACATATTATCAAGCGTTATAACGTAATACTACATAATGTCATGCGTTATAACGTAATACTGCATAACGTCATGCGTTGTAACGTAATACTACATAACGTCATACGCTATAACGTAATACTACATAATGTCATGCGTTATAACGTAACACTACATAACGTCATACGTTGTGACGTAATAATACTTGACGTCAAACGTTATAAAGTAACACAGTATAACGCTGTACGTAATAACGTAATATTACATAACGTTATAAGTCATAAAGCAATACCATACAGCGTCATACGTTATAACGTAACACTACATAACGTCATGCGTTATAACGTAATACTACATAATATCAAGCGCTATAACGTAATACTACATAACGTCATGCGTTATAACGTAATACTACATATTATCAAGCGTTATAACGTAATACTACATAATGTCATGCGTTATAACGTAATACTGCATAACGTCATGCGTTGTAACGTAATACTACATAACGTCATACGCTATAACGTAATACTACATAATGTCATGCGTTATAACGTAATACTAATTAACGTCATACGTTATAAAGCAGTACTACATACCGTAATACTACATAACGTCATGCGCTATAACGTAATACTACATAACGGCATACGCTAAATCGTAATCCTACATAACGTCAAACATTGCAACGTAACGCTACATAATGTCATACGTTATAACGCAGTACTACATACCGTAATACGTTATATTGTAATACTACATAACGTAATACGTTATACTGTAATACTACATAACGTCATGCGTTATAACGTAATACTACAAAACGTCATGCGTTATAACGTAATACTACATAACGTCATACGCTATAACGTAATACTACATAACGTCATGCTTTATAACGTAATACTACATAACGACATGCGTTATATCGTAACACTACATAACGTCATACTTATATCGTAATCCTGCGCATCGTCATACGCTATAACGTAATACCACATAACGTCATACGTTATAACGTAATACTACATAACGTCATACGTTTTAACGTAATACTACATAATATCAAGCGATAGAACGTAATACTACATAACGTCATGCGTTATAACGTAATACTACATAAAGTTATAAGTCATAAAGTAGGACCATACAAGGTCATACGTTATAACGTAACACTACATAACGTCATACGTTATAACGTAATACTACATAATATCATGCGTTATAACGTAATAGTACATAATGTCATGCGTTATAACGTAATACTACATAACGTCATGCGTTATAACGTAATACTACATAACGTCATACGCTATAACTTAATACTACATAACGTCATACGTTATAACGCAGAACTACATACCGTTATACGTTATACTGTAATACTACATAACGTCATATGTTATAACGTAACACTACATAACGTCATACGTTATGACGTAATACTACATAACGTCATGCGTTATAACGTAATACTACATAGCGTCATGCGTTATAACGTAGTACTACATAACTTCATACGTTATAACGTAATAATACGTAACGTCATACGTTATAACGTAATACTACATAATATCAAGCGATATAACGTAATACTACATAACGTCATGCGTTATAACGTAATACTACATAATATCATGCGTTATAACGTAATACTATATAATGTCATGCGTTATAACGTAATACTACATAACGTCATACGTTATAACGTAATACTACATAATATCAAGCGATAGAACGTAATACTACATAACGTCATGCGTTATAACGTAATACTACATAGTTATAAGTCAAGAAGTAGTACCATACAAGGTCATACGTTATAACGTAATACTACATAACGTCATACGCTATAACTTAATACTACATAACGTCATACGTTATAACGCAGAAGTACATACCGTTATACGTTATACTGTAATACTACATAACGTCATATGTTATAACGTAACACTACATAACGTCATACGTTATGACGTAATACTACATAACGTCATGCGTTATAACGTAATACTACATAGCGTCATGCGTTATAACGTAATACTACATAACGTCATGCGTTATAACGTAATACTACATAACGTCATACGTTGTGACGTAATACTACATGACGTCAAACGTTATAAAGTAACACAGTATAACGTTGTACGTAATAATGTAATATTACATAACGTTATAAGTCATAAAGCAATACCATACAACGTCATACGTTATAACGTAACAATACAAAACGTCATGCGTTATAACGTAATACTGCATAACTTCATGCTTTATAACGTAATACTACATAACGTCATACGTTATGACGTAATACTACATGACGTCAAACGGTATAAAGTAACCCAATGTAACGTTGTACGTAACAACGTAATATTACACAATGTTATACGTCTTAAAGTAATACTATACAAAGTCATACGTTACAACGTAATAGTACATAACGTCATACGTTATGACTTAATACTACTTGACGTCAAACGTTATAAAGTAACACAGTATAACGTTGTACGTAATATCGTAATATCACATAACATTATACGTCATAAAGCAATAGCATACAACGTCATACGTTATAACGTAACACTACGTAACGTCATGCGTTATAGCGTAATATTACATAATATCAATTGTTATATCGTAATATTACATAACGTCATACGTTATAACGTAACACTACATAACGTCATGCGTTATAACGTAATACTACATAATATCAAGCGTTATAACGTAATACTACATAACGTCATGCGTTATAACGTAATACTACATAATATCAAGCGTTATAACGTAATACTACATAACGTCATGCGTTATAACGTAATACTACATAACGTCATGCGTTATAACGTAATACTACATAACGTCATACGCTATAACGTAATACTACACAACGTCATACAATATAACGTAACACTACATAACGTCATACGTTATGACGTAATACTACTTGACGTCAAACGTTATAAAGTAACACAATATAACGTTGTACGTAATAACGTAATATTACATAACGTTATACGTCATAAAGCAATACCATACAACGTCATACGTTATAACGTAACACTACATAACGTCATGCGTTATAACGCAATACCACATAATATCATGCGATATAACGTAATAGTACATAATGTCATGCGTTATAACGTAATACTACATAATGTCATGCGTTATTACGTAATACTGCATAACGTCATGCGTTGTAACGTAATACTACATAACGTCATACGCTATAACGTAATACTACATAATGTCATGCGTTATAACGTAACACTACATAACGTCATACGTTGTGACGTAATAATACTTGACGTCAAACGTTATAAAGTAACACAGTATAACGCTGTACGTAATAACGTAATATTACATAACGTTATAAGTCATAAAGCAATACCATACAGCGTCATACGTTATAACGTAACACTACATAACGTCATTCGATATAATGTAATACTGCATAACGTCATGCGTTATAACGTAATACTACATAATATCATGCGTTATAACGTAATAGTACATAATGTCATGCGTTATAACGTAATACTACATAACGTCATGCGTTATAACGTAATACTACATAATATCAAGCGATATAACGTAATACTACATAACGTCATGCGTTATAACGTAATACTACATAATATCATGCGTTATAACGTAATACTACATAAAGTTATACGTCATAAAGTAGTAGAATAAAAGGTCACACGTTATAACGTAACACTACATAACGTCATGCGTTGTAACGTAATACTACATAACGTCATACGCTATAACGTAATACTACATAACGTCATATGTTATAACGCAATACTACATTACGTCATACGTTGTGACGTAATACTACATGACGTCAAACGTTATAAAGTAACACAGTATAACGTTGTACGTAATAATGTAATATTACATAACGTTATAAGTCATAAAGCAATACCATACAACGTCATACGTTATAACGATACACTACATAACGTCATGCGTTATAACGCAATACTACATAATATCATGCGTTATAACGTAATAGTACATAATGTCATGCGTTATAACGTAATACTGCATGACGTCATGCGTTATAACGTAACACTACATAACGTCATACGTTATATCGTAATCCTGCGCATCGTCATACGTTATAACGTAATAATACATAACGTCATACGTTATAACGTAACACTACATAACGTCATGCGTTATAACGTAATACCGCATAACTTCATGCGTTATAACCTAATACTACATAACGTCATACGTTATGACGTAATACTACATGACGTCAAACGGTATAAAGTAACACAATGTAACGTTGTACGTAACAACGTAATATTACATAACGTTATAAGCCATATAGCAATACCATACAACGTCATACGTTATAACGCAACACTACATAACGTCATGCGTTATAACGTAATACTACATAATGTCATGCGTTATACCGTAATACTACATAACGTCATGCGTTATAACGTAATACTACATAACGTCATACGCTATAACGTAATACTACATAACGTCATACGCTATAACTTAATACTACATAACGTCATACGTTATAACGCAGAACTACATACCGTTATACGTTATACTGTAATACTACATAACGTCATATGTTATAACGTAACACTACATAACGTCATACGTTATGACGTAATACTACATAACGTCATGCGTTATAACGTAATACTACATAGCGTCATGCGTTATAACGTAGTACTACATAACTTCATACGTTATAACGTAATAATACGTAACGTCATACGTTATAACGTAATACTACATAATATCAAGCGATATAACGTAATACTACATAACGTCATGCGTTATAACGTAATACTACATAATATCATGCGTTATAACGTAATACTATATAATGTCATGCGTTATAACGTAATACTACATAACGTCATACGTTATAACGTAATACTACATAATATCAAGCGATAGAACGTAATACTACATAACGTCATGCGTTATAACGTAATACTACATAGTTATAAGTCAAGAAGTAGTACCATACAAGGTCATACGTTATAACGTAATACTACATAACGTCATACGCTATAACTTAATACTACATAACGTCATACGTTATAACGCAGAAGTACATACCGTTATACGTTATACTGTAATACTACATAACGTCATATGTTATAACGTAACACTACATAACGTCATACGTTATGACGTAATACTACATAACGTCATGCGTTATAACGTAATACTACATAGCGTCATGCGTTATAACGTAATACTACATAACGTCATGCGTTATAACGTAATACTACATAACGTCATACGTTATAACGTAATACTACATAACGTCATAAGTTATAACGTAATACTACATAACGTCATACGCTATAACGTAATACTACATAACGCCATATGTTATAACGCAATACTACATAACGTCATACGTTGTGACGTAATACTACATGACGTCAAACGTTATAAAGTAACACAGTATAACGTTGTACGTAATAATGTAATATTACATAACGTTATAAGTCATAAAGCAATACCATACAACGTCATACGTTATAACGTAACAATACAAAACGTCATGCGTTATAACGTAATACTGCATAACTTCATGCTTTATAACGTAATACTACATAACGTCATACGTTATGACGTAATACTACATGACGTCAAACGGTATAAAGTAACCCAATGTAACGTTGTACGTAACAACGTAATATTACACAATGTTATACGTCTTAAAGTAATACTATACAAAGTCATACGTTACAACGTAATAGTACATAACGTCATACGTTATGACTTAATACTACTTGACGTCAAACGTTATAAAGTAACACAGTATAACGTTGTACGTAATATCGTAATATCACATAACATTATACGTCATAAAGCAATAGCATACAACGTCATACGTTATAACGTAACACTACGTAACGTCATGCGTTATAGCGTAATATTACATAATATCAATTGTTATATCGTAATATTACATAACGTCATACGTTATAACGTAACACTACATAACGTCATGCGTTATAACGTAATACTACATAATATCAAGCGTTATAACGTAATACTACATAACGTCATGCGTTATAACGTAATACTACATAATATCAAGCGTTATAACGTAATACTACATAACGTCATGCGTTATAACGTAATACTACATAACGTCATGCGTTATAACGTAATACTACATAACGTCATACGCTATAACGTAATACTACACAACGTCATACAATATAACGTAACACTACATAACGTCATACGTTATGACGTAATACTACTTGACGTCAAACGTTATAAAGTAACACAATATAACGTTGTACGTAATAACGTAATATTACATAACGTTATACGTCATAAAGCAATACCATACAACGTCATACGTTATAACGTAACACTACATAACGTCATGCGTTATAACGCAATACCACATAATATCATGCGATATAACGTAATAGTACATAATGTCATGCGTTATAACGTAATACTACATAATGTCATGCGTTATTACGTAATACTGCATAACGTCATGCGTTGTAACGTAATACTACATAACGTCATACGCTATAACGTAATACTACATAATGTCATGCGTTATAACGTAACACTACATAACGTCATACGTTGTGACGTAATAATACTTGACGTCAAACGTTATAAAGTAACACAGTATAACGCTGTACGTAATAACGTAATATTACATAACGTTATAAGTCATAAAGCAATACCATACAGCGTCATACGTTATAACGTAACACTACATAACGTCATTCGATATAATGTAATACTGCATAACGTCATGCGTTATAACGTAATACTACATAATATCATGCGTTATAACGTAATAGTACATAATGTCATGCGTTATAACGTAATACTACATAACGTCATGCGTTATAACGTAATACTACATAATATCAAGCGATATAACGTAATACTACATAACGTCATGCGTTATAACGTAATACTACATAATATCATGCGTTATAACGTAATACTACATAAAGTTATACGTCATAAAGTAGTAGAATAAAAGGTCACACGTTATAACGTAACACTACATAACGTCATGCGTTGTAACGTAATACTACATAACGTCATACGCTATAACGTAATACTACATAACGTCATATGTTATAACGCAATACTACATTACGTCATACGTTGTGACGTAATACTACATGACGTCAAACGTTATAAAGTAACACAGTATAACGTTGTACGTAATAATGTAATATTACATAACGTTATAAGTCATAAAGCAATACCATACAACGTCATACGTTATAACGATACACTACATAACGTCATGCGTTATAACGCAATACTACATAATATCATGCGTTATAACGTAATAGTACATAATGTCATGCGTTATAACGTAATACTGCATGACGTCATGCGTTATAACGTAACACTACATAACGTCATACGTTATATCGTAATCCTGCGCATCGTCATACGTTATAACGTAATAATACATAACGTCATACGTTATAACGTAACACTACATAACGTCATGCGTTATAACGTAATACCGCATAACTTCATGCGTTATAACCTAATACTACATAACGTCATACGTTATGACGTAATACTACATGACGTCAAACGGTATAAAGTAACACAATGTAACGTTGTACGTAACAACGTAATATTACATAACGTTATAAGCCATATAGCAATACCATACAACGTCATACGTTATAACGCAACACTACATAACGTCATGCGTTATAACGTAATACTACATAATGTCATGCGTTATACCGTAATACTACATAACGTCATGCGTTATAACGTAATACTACATAACGTCATACGCTATAACGTAATACTACATAACGTCATATGTTATAACGCAATACTACATAACGTCATACGTTGTGACGTAATACTACATGACGTCAAACGTTATAAAGTAACACAGAATAACGTTGTACGTAATAATGTAATATTTCATAACGTTATAAGTCATAAAGCAATACCATACAACGTCATACGTTATAACGTAACAATACAAAACGTCATGCGTTATAACGTAATACTGCATAACTTCATGCGTTATAACGTAATACTACATAACGTCATACGTTATGACGTAATACTACATGACGTCAAACGGTATAAAGTAACCCAATGTAACGTTGTACGTAACAACGTAATATTACACAATGTTATACGTCTTAAAGTAATACTATACAAAGTCATACGTTACAACGTAATAGTACATAACGTCATACGTTATGACTTAATACTACTTGACGTCAAACGTTATAAAGTAACACAGTATAACGTTGTACGTAATATCGTAATATCACATAACATTATACGTCATAAAGCAATACCATACAACGTCATACGTTATAACGTAACACTACGTAACGTCATGCGTTATAGCGTAATATTACATAATATCAATTGTTATATCGTAATACTACATAACGTCATACGTTATAAAGTAACACTACATAACGTCATACGTTATAACGTAATACTACATAATATCAAGCGTTATAACGTAATACTACATAACGTCAGGCGTTATAACGTAATACTACATAATATCAAGCGTTATAAAGTAATACTACATAACGTCATGCGTTATAACGTAATACTACATAACGTCATGCGTTATAGCGTAATATTACATAATATCAATTGTTATATCGTAATACTACACAACGTCATACAATATAACGTAACACTACATAACGTCATACGTTATGACGTAATACTACTTGACGTCAAACGTTATAAAGTAACACAGTATAACGTTGTACGTAATAACGTAATATTACATAACGTTATACGTCATAAAGCAATACCATACAACGTCATACGTTATAACGTAACACTACATAACGTCATGCGTTATAACGCAATACTACATAATATCATGCGTTATAACGTAATAGTACATAATGTCATGCGTTATAACGTAATACTACATAATGTCATGCGTTATAACGTAATACTGCATAACGTCATGCGTTGTAACGTAATACTACATAACGTCATACGCTATAACGTAATACTACATAATGTCATGCGTTATAACGTAGCACTACATAACGTCATACGTTGTGACGTAATAATACTTGACGTTAAACGTTATAAAGTAACACAGTATAACGCTGTACGTAATAACGTAATATTACATAACGTTATAAGTCATAAAGCAATACCATACAGCGTCATACGTTATAACGTAACACTACATAACGTCATTCGATATAATGTAATACTGCATAACGTCATGCGTCATAACGTAATACTACATAACGTCATGCGTTATAACGTAATACTACATATTATCAAGCGTTATAACGTAATACTACATAATGTCATGCGTTATAACGTAATACTGCATAACGTCATGCGTTGTAACGTAATACTACATAACGTCATACGCTATAACGTAATACTACATAATGTCATGCGTTATAACGTAACACTACATAACGTCATACGTTGTGACGTAATAATACTTGACGTCAAACGTTATAAAGTAACACAGTATAACGCTGTACGTAATAACGTAATATTACATAACGTTATAAGTCATAAAGCAATACCATACAGCGTCATACGTTATAACGTAACACTACATAACGTCATGCGTTATAACGTAATACTACATAATATCAAGCGTTATAACGTAATACTACATAACGTCATGCGTTATAACGTAATACTACATATTATCAAGCGTTATAACGTAATACTACATAATGTCATGCGTTATAACGTAATACTGCATAACGTCATGCGTTGTAACGTAATACTACATAACGTCATACGCTATAACGTAATACTACATAATGTCATGCGTTATAACGTAATACTAATTAACGTCATACGTTATAAAGCAGTACTACATACCGTAATACTACATAACGTCATGCGCTATAACGTAATACTACATAACGGCATACGCTAAATCGTAATCCTACATAACGTCAAACGTTGCAACGTAACGCTACATAATGTCATACGTTATAACGCAGTACTACATACCGTAATACGTTATATTGTAATACTACATAACGTAATACGTTATACTGTAATACTACATAACGTCATGCGTTATAACGTAATACTACATAACGTCATGCGTTATAACGTAATACTACATAACGTCATACGCTATAACGTAATACTACATAACGTCATGCTTTATAACGTAATACTACATAACGACATGCGTTATATCGTAACACTACATAACGTCATACTTATATCGTAATCCTGCGCATCGTCATACGCTATAACGTAATACCACATAACGTCATACGTTATAACGTAATACTACATAACGTCATACGTTTTAACGTAATACTACATAATATCAAGCGATAGAACGTAATACTACATAACGTCATGCGTTATAACGTAATACTACATAAAGTTATAAGTCATAAAGTAGGACCATACAAGGTCATACGTTATAACGTAACACTACATAACGTCATACGTTATAACGTAATACTACATAATATCATGCGTTATAACGTAATAGTACATAATGTCATGCGTTATAACGTAATACTACATAACGTCATGCGTTATAACGTAATACTACATAACGTCATACGCTATAACTTAATACTACATAACGTCATACGTTATAACGCAGAACTACATACCGTTATACGTTATACTGTAATACTACATAACGTCATATGTTATAACGTAACACTACATAACGTCATACGTTATGACGTAATAGTACATAATGTCATGCGTTATAACGTAATACTACATAATGTCATGCGTTATAACGTAATACTGCATAACGTCATGCGTTGTAACGTAATACTACATAACGTCATACGCTATAACGTAATACTACATAATGTCATGCGTTATAACGTAACACTACATAACGTCATACGTTGTGACGTAATAATACTTGACGTGAAACGTTATAAAGTAACACAGTATAACGCTGTACGTAATAACGTAATATTACATAACGTTATAAGTCATAAAGCAATACCATACAGCGTCATACGTTATAACGTAACACTACATAACGTCATTCGATATAATGTAATACTGCATAACGTCATGCGTTATAACGTAATACTACATAATATCATGCGTTATAACGTAATAGTACATAATGTCATGCGTTATAACGTAATACTACATAACGTCATGCGTTATAACGTAATACTACATAATATCAAGCGATATAACGTAATACTACATAACGTCATGCGTTATAACGTAATACTACATAATATCATGCGTTATAACGTAATACTACATAAAGTTATACGTCATAAAGTAGTAGAATAAAAGGTCACACGTTATAACGTAACACTACATAACGTCATGCGTTATAACGTAATACTACATAATATCATGCGTTATAACGTAATAGTACATAATGTCATGCGTTATAACGTAATACTACATAACGTCATGCGTTATAACGTAATACTACATAACGTCATGCGTTATAACGTAATACTACATAATGTCATGCGTTATAACGTAATACTACATACCGTAATACGTTATACTGTACTACTACATAACGTCATGCGTTATAACGTAATACTACATAACGTCATGCGTTATAACGTAATACTACATAACGTCATACGCTATAACGTAATACTACATAACGTCATGCTTTATAACGTAATACTACATAACGACATGCGTTATATCGTAACACTACATAACGTCATACTTATATCGTAATCCTGCGCATCGTCATACGCTATAACGTAATACCACATAACGTCATACGTTATAACGTAATACTACATAACGTCATACGTTTTAACGTAATACTACATAATATCAAGCGATAGAACGTAATACTACATAACGTCATGCGTTATAACGTAATACTACATAAAGTTATAAGTCATAAAGTAGGACCATACAAGGTCATACGTTATAACGTAACACTACATAACGTCATACGTTATAACGTAATACTACATAATATCATGCGTTATAACGTAATAGTACATAATGTCATGCGTTATAACGTAATACTACATAACGTCATGCGTTATAACGTAATACTACATAACGTCATACGCTATAACTTAATACTACATAACGTCATACGTTATAACGCAGAACTACATACCGTTATACGTTATACTGTAATACTACATAACGTCATATGTTATAACGTAACACTACATAACGTCATACGTTATGACGTAATAGTACATAATGTCATGCGTTATAACGTAATACTACATAATGTCATGCGTTATAACGTAATACTGCATAACGTCATGCGTTGTAACGTAATACTACATAACGTCATACGCTATAACGTAATACTACATAATGTCATGCGTTATAACGTAACACTACATAACGTCATACGTTGTGACGTAATAATACTTGACGTGAAACGTTATAAAGTAACACAGTATAACGCTGTACGTAATAACGTAATATTACATAACGTTATAAGTCATAAAGCAATACCATACAGCGTCATACGTTATAACGTAACACTACATAACGTCATTCGATATAATGTAATACTGCATAACGTCATGCGTTATAACGTAATACTACATAATATCATGCGTTATAACGTAATAGTACATAATGTCATGCGTTATAACGTAATACTACATAACGTCATGCGTTATAACGTAATACTACATAATATCAAGCGATATAACGTAATACTACATAACGTCATGCGTTATAACGTAATACTACATAATATCATGCGTTATAACGTAATACTACATAAAGTTATACGTCATAAAGTAGTAGAATAAAAGGTCACACGTTATAACGTAACACTACATAACGTCATGCGTTATAACGTAATACTACATAATATCATGCGTTATAACGTAATAGTACATAATGTCATGCGTTATAACGTAATACTACATAACGTCATGCGTTATAACGTAATACTACATAACGTCATGCGTTATAACGTAATACTACATAATGTCATGCGTTATAACGTAATACTACATACCGTAATACGTTATACTGTACTACTACATAACGTCATACGTTATAACGTAATACTACATAATATCAAGCGTTATAACGTAATACTACATAACGTCATATGATATAACGTAACACTACATAACGTCATGCGTTATAACGTAATACTGCATAACGACTTGCGTTATATCGTAACACTACATAACGTCATACTTATATCGTAATCCTGCGTATCGTCATACGCTATAACGTAATAATAGATAACGTCATACGCTATAACGTAATACTACATAATGTCATGCGTTATAACGAAATACTACATAACGTCATGCGTTATAACGTAACACTACATAACGTCATACGTTATATCGTAATCCTGCGCATGGTCATACGTTATAAAGTAATACTACATAACTTCATACGTTATAACGTAATAATACATAACGTCATAAGTTATAACGTAATACTACATAATATCAAGCGATATAACGTAATACTACATAACGTCATGCGTTATATCGTAATACTACATAACGTCATAAGTTATAACGTAACACTACATAACGTCATGCGTTATAACGTAATACCGCATAACGTCATGCGTTATAACGTAACACTACATAACGTCATACGTTGTGACGTAATAATACTTGACGTCAAACGTTATAAAGTAACACAGTATAACGTTGTACGTAATAACGTAATATTACTTAACGTTATACGTCATAAATCAATACCATACAACGGCATACGTTATAACGTAATAGTACATAACGTCATGCGTTATAACGTAATACTAATTAACGTCATACGTTATAAAGCAGTACTACATACCGTAATACAACATAACGTCATGCGCTATAACGTAATACTACATAACGGCATACGCTAAATCGTAATCCTACATAACGTCAAACGTTGCAACGTAACGCTACATAACGTCATACGTTATAACGCAGTACTACATACCGTAATACGTTATATTGTAATACTACATAACGTAATACGTTATACTGTAATACTACATAACGTCATGCGTTATAACGTAATACTACATAACGTCATGCGTTATAACGTAATACTACATAACGTCATGCGCTATAACGTAATAGTACATAACGTCATGCGTTATAACGTAATACTACATACCGTCATACGCTATAACGTAATACTACATAACGTCATATGATATAACGTAACACTACATAACGTCATGCGTTATAACGTAATACTGCATAACGACATGCGTTATATCGTAACACTACATAACGTCATACTTATATCGTAATCCTGCGCATCGTCATACGCTATAACGTAATAATACATAACGTCATACGTTATAACGTAATACTACATAATGTCATGCGTTATAACGTAATACTACATAACGTCATGCGTTATAACGTTGTAATACATAACGTCATGCGCTATAACGTAATACTACATAACGTCATACGTTATAACGTAATACTACATAATATCAAGCGATAGAACGTAATACTACATAACGTCACGCGTTATAACGTAATACTGCATGACGTCATACGCTATAACATAATACTGCATAACGTCATGCGTTATAACGTAATACTACATAACGTCATACGTTCTAACGTAATACTACATAATATCAAGCGATAGAACGTAATACTACATAACGTCACGCGTTATAACGTAATACTGCATGACGTCATACGCTATAACATAATACTGCATAACGTCATGCGTTATAACGTAATACTACATAACGTCATACGCTATAACGTAATACTACATAACGTCATACGGTATAACGCAACACTACATAACGTCATACGTTATATCGTATTCCTGCGCATCGTCATACGTTACAAAGTAATAATACATAACGTCATACGTTCTAACGTAATACTACATAATATCAAGCGATATAACGTAATACTACATAACGTCATGCGTTATAACGTAATACTACATAATATCATGCGTTATAACGTAATACTACATAAAGTTATACGTCATAAAGTAGTAGAATAGAAGGTCACACGTTATAACGTAACACTACATAACGTCATGCGTTATAACGTAATACTACATAATATCATGCGTTATAACGCAATAGTACATAATGTCATGCGTTATAACGTAATACTACATAACGTCATGCGTTATAACGTAATACTACATAACGTCATACGCTATAACGTAATACTACATAACGTCATGCGTTATAACGTAATACTACATAACGTCATACGCTATAACGTAATACTACATAACGTCATAAGTTATAATGTAACACTACATAACGTCATGCGTTATAACGTAATACTACATAACGTTATACACTATAACGTAATACTACAAAACGTCATACGTTATAACGCAACATTACATAACGTCATACGTTATAACGCAACATTACATAACGTCATACGTTATATCGTAATCCTACGCATCGTCATACGTTATAACGTAATAATACATAACGTCATACGTTATAACGTAATAATACATAACGTCATACGTTATAACGTAATAATACATAACGTCATACGTTATTACGTAATACTACATAATGTCATGCGTTATAACGTAATACTACATACCGTAATACGTTATACTGTAATAATACATAACGTCATACGTCATAACGTAACACTACATAACGTCATGCGTTATAACGTAATACTGCATAACTTCATGCGTTATAACGTAATACTACATAACGTCATACGTCACAACGTAACACTACATAACGTCATGCGTTATAACGTAATGCTGCATAACTTCATGCGTTATAACGTAATACTACATAACGTCATACGTTATGACGTAATAATACATGACGTCAAACGGTATAAAGTAACACAATGTAACGTTGTACGTAACAACGTAATATTACATAACGTTATAAGCCATAAAGCAATACCATACAACGTCATACGTTATAACGCAACACTACATAACGTCATGCGTTATAACGTAATACTACATAATGTCATGCGTTATACCGTGATACTACATAACGTCATGCGTTATAACGTAATACTACATAACGTCATACGCTATAACGTAATACTACATGACGTCAAACGAATAAAGTAACACAATGTAACGTTGTACGTAACAACGTAATATTACACAATGTTATACGTCTTAAAGTAATACTATACAAAGTCATACGTTATAACGTAATAGTACATAACGTCATACGTTATGACGTAATACTACATAATGTCATGCGTTATAACGTAATACTACATAACGTCGAAAGTTATAACGTAATACTACATAACGTCATACGTTCTAACGTAATACTACATAATATCAAGCGATATAACGTAATACTACATAACGTCATGCGTTATGACGTAATACTACATAATATCATGCGTTATAACGTAATACTACATAAAGTTATACGTCATAAAGTAGTAGCATACAAGGTCACACGTTATAACGTAACACTACATAACGTCATGCGTTATAACGTAATACTACATAATATCATGCGTTATAACGTAATAGTACATAATGTCATGCGTTATAACGTAATACTACATAACGTCATGCGTTATAACGTAAGACTACATAACGTCACACGCTATACGTAATACTACACAACGTATGCGTTATAACGTAATACTACATAACGTCATGCGTTATAACGTAATACTACATAACGTCATACGCTATAACGTAATACTACATAACGTCATGCGTTATAACGTAATACTACATAACGTCATACGCTATAACGTAATACTACATAACGTCATAAGTTATAATGTAACACTACATAACGTCATGCGTTATAACGTAATACTGCATGACGTCATGCGTTATAACGTTAACACTACATAACGTCATACGTTATATCGTAATGCTACGCATCGTCATACGTTATAACGTAATAATACATAACGTCATACGTTATAACGTAATAATACATAACGTCATACGTTATAACGTAATACTACATAATGTCATGCGTTATAACGTAATACTACATACCGTAATACGTTATACTGTAATAATACATAACGTCATACGTTATAACGTAACACTACATAACGTCATACGTTATAACGCAAAACTACACAACGTCATACGTTATATCGTAATACTACATGACGTCAAACGGTATAAAGTAACACAATGTAACGTTGTACGTAACAACGTAATATTACATAATGTTATACGTCTTAAAGTAATACTATACAACGTCATACGTTAAAACGTAATAGTACATAACGTCATACGTTATGACGTAATACTACTTGACGTCAAACGTTATAAAGTAACACAGTATAACGTTGTACGTGATAACGTAATATTACCTAACGCTATACGTCATAGAGCAATACCATACAACGTCATACGTTACAAGGTAACAATACATAACGTCATGCGTTATAACGTAATACTGCATAACGTCATGCGTTATAACGCAACACTACATAACGTCATACGTTATGACGTAATAATACTTGACGTCGAACGTTATAAAGTAACACAGCATAACGTTGTACGTAATAACGTAATATTACATAACGTTATAAGTCATAAGCAATACCATACAACGTCATACGTTATAACGTAACACTACATAACGTCATGCGTTATAACGTAATACTACATAATATCAAGCGTTATAACGTAATACTACATAACGTCATGCGTTATAACTTAATACTACATAATGTCATGCGTTATAACGTAATACTGCATAACGTCATGCGTTGTAACGTAATACTACATAACGTCATACGCTATAACGTAATACTACATAATGTCATGCGTTATAACGTAATACTGCATAACGTCATGCGTTATAACGTAACACTACATAACGTCATACGTTGTGACGTAATACTACATAACGTCATACGCTATAACGTAATACTACATAACGTCATATGATATAACGTAACACTACATAACGTCATGCGTTATAACGTAATACTGCATAACGTCATGCGTTATAACGCTACACTACATAACGTCATACGTTATGACGTAATAATACTTGACGTCAAACGTTATAAAGTAACACAGTATAACGTTGTACGTAATAACGTAATATTACTTAACGTTATACGTCATAAATCAATACCATACAACGGCATACGTTATAACGTAATAGTACATAACGTCATGCGTTATAACGTAATACTAATTAACGTCATACGTTATAAAGCAGTACTACATACCGTAATACAACATAACGTCATGCGCTATAACGTAATACTACATAACGGCATACGCTAAATCGTAATCCTACATAACGTCAAACGTTGCAACGTAACGCTACATAACGTCATACGTTATAACGCAGTAATACATACCGTATTACGTTATATTGTAATACTACATAACGTAATACGTTATACTGTAATACTACATAACGTCATGCGTTATAACGTAATACTACATAACGTCATGCGTTATACCGTAATACTACATAACGTCATACGCTATAACGTAATACTACATAACGTCATGCGTTATAACGTAATACTACATACCGTCATACGCTATAACGTAATACTACATAACGTCATATGATATAACGTAACACTACATAACGTCATGCGTTATAACGTAATACTGCATAACGACATGCGTTATATCGTAACACTACATAACGTCATACTTATATCGTAATCCTGCGCATCGTCATACGCTATAACGTAATAATACATAACGTCATACGTTATAACGTAATACTACATAATGTCATGCGTTATAACGTAATACTACATAACGTCGTGCGTTATAACGTTGTAATACATAACGTCATGCGCTATAACGTAATACTACATAACGTCATACGCTATAACGTAATACTACATAACGTCATACGTTATAACGCAACACTACATAACGTCATACGTTATATCGTATTCCTGCGCATCGTCATACGTTACAAAGTAATAATACATAACGTCATACGTTCTAACGTAATACTACATAATATCAAGCGATATAACGTAATACTACATAACGTCATGCGTTATAACGTAATACTACATAATATCATGCGTTATAACGTAATACTACATAAAGTTATACGTCATAAAGTAGTAGAATAGAAGGTCACACGTTATAACGTAACACTACATAACGTCATGCGTTATAACGTAATACTACATAATATCATGCGTTATAACGCAATAGTACATAATGTCATGCGTTATAACGTAATACTACATAACGTCATGCGTTATAACGTAATACTACATAACGTCATACGCTATAACGTAATACTACATAACGTCATGCGTTATAACGTAATACTACATAACGTCATACGCTATAACGTAATACTACATAACGTCATAAGTTATAATGTAACACTACATAACGTCATGCGTTATAACGTAATACTGCATGACGTCATGCGTTATAACGTAACACTACATAACGTCATACGTTATATCGTAATGCTACGCATCGTCATACGTTATAACGTAATAATACATAACGTCATACGTTATAACGTAATAATACATAACGTCATACGTTATAACGTAATACTACATAATGTCATGCGTTATAACGTAATACTACATACCGTAATACGTTATACTGTAATAATACATAACGTCATACGTTATAACGTAACACTACATAACGTCATGCGTTATAACGTAATACTACATAATATCAAGCGTTATAACGTAATACTACATAACGTCATGCGTTATAACTTAATACTACATAATGTCATGCGTTATAACGTAATACTGCATAACGTCATGCGTTGTAACGTAATACTACATAACGTCATGCGTTATAACTTAATACTACATAATGTCATGCGTTATAACGTAATACTGCATAACGTCATGCGTTGTAACGTAATACTACATAACGTCATACGCTATAACGTAATACTACATAATGTCATGCGTTATAACGTAATACTGCATAACGTCATGCGTTATAACGTAACACTACAT
>NW_026109304.1:0-55441 GCF_024516045.1 Bombus affinis | reverse complement strand
AGTGATGCAATATAACGTTATAAGTGATATAGTGATGCAATATAACATTTGCTGTATAACGTAATAGTATATAACGTTATACGTCACAAAGTGTTGCAATATATCGTTATACCTTATAACGTAATAGTATATAACGTTATAGGTCATATAGTGATGCAGTATAACGTTATAGTTTATAACGTAATAGTATATGACGTTATACACCACATAGTAATGCAATATAACGTTATAAGTGATATAGTGATGCAATATAACGTAAAGCGTTAAAACGTACTAGTATGTAACGTTAATCTTCATATAGTGATGCAATATATCATTAAACCTTATAATGTAATATTATATAACGTTATACGTCATATAGTGATGCAGTATAACGTGATAGGTTACAACGTAATAGTATATATCGTTATACGCCACTCTGTAATGCAATATAACGTTTTAAGTGATATAGTGATGCAATATAACGTTATAAGTGATATAGTGATGCAACATAACGTTATGGGTTATAACGTACTATTATATAACGCTATACCTTATAACGTTATAGGTTACAACGTAATAGTATATAACGTAATATGTCCAATAGTGATGAAATATAACGTTATCCATTATAACGCAATAATATATAACGTTATACGTCCTATAATGATGCAACATAACGTTGTGCGTTATAACGTACTAGTATATAACATTATACTTCATATAGTGATGCAGTATATCGTTAAACCTTATAATGTAATAGTATATAACGTTATACGTCATATAGTGATGCAGTATAACGTTATAGTTAATAACGTAATAGTATACAACGTTATACGCCACATAGTAATGCAATACAACGTTATAAGTGATATAGTGACGCAATATAACGTTATGCGTTATAACGTAATAGTATATAAGGTTATACTTCATATAGTGATGCAGTATAATGTTATAAGTTATAACCTAATAGTATAAACGTTATACATCATATAGTGATGCAATATAACATTATAAGTGATATAGTGATGCAATATAACGTTATACGTTATAACGTAACAGAATATGACGTTATATGTCACATAGTGATGCAATATATCGTTATACGTTGTAACGTAATACTACATAACGTTATACGTCATATATTCATGCAATATAACGTTATAAGTTATAACAGTATATGACGTTATACGTCATATAGGGATGCAGTACATCATTATACGTTATAACGTAATAGTATATGACGTTATACGTCATATAGTGGTGCAATATAACGTTACAAGTGATATAGTGATGCAATATATCGTTATACCTTATAACGTAATAGCATATAACGTTATATGTCACATAGTGATGCAATATATCGTTATACGTTGTAACGTAATACTACATAACGTTATACGTCATATAGTCATGCAATATAACGTTATAAGTTATAACAGTATATGACGTTATACGTCATATAGTGATGCAGTACAACGTTATAGGTTATAACGTAATAGTATATGACGTTATACGTCATATAGTGCACAATATAACGTTATAAGTGATATAGTGATGCAATATAACGTTATAAGTGATATAGTAATGCAATATAACGTTATGCGTTATAACGTAATAGTTTAAATCGTTATACGATATAAGGTAATACTCTATAACGCTATACGTTATAACGTAATAGTTCATAACGTTATACCTCATATAGGGATGCTATATAACGTTATAAGTGAAATAGTGATGCATTATATCGTTATACCTTATAATATAATACTATATAACGTTATACGTCATATAGTGATGCAATATAACGTTATAAGTGATATAGTGATGCAATATAACGTTATGCGTTATAACGTAATAGTATATAAGGATGTACTTCATATAGTGATGCAATATACCGTTATACCTTATAACGTAATAGTATATAACGTTATACGTCATATAGTGATGCAGTATAACGTTATAGGCTATAACGTGATAGTATATGACGTTATACGACATATAGTGGTGCAATATATCGTTATACCTTATAATGTAATAGTATATAAGGTTATACTTCATATAGTGATGCAATATATCGTCATATCTTATAACGTAATAGTATATAACGTTATACATCATATAGTTAATCAACGTTATGCATTATAACGTAATAGTATATAACGTTATACGTCAAATAGTGATGCAATATATCGTTATACGTTATAACGTAATAGTATATAACGTTATACGTCATATAGTGATGCAGTATAGCGTTATAGGTTATAACGCAATAGTATATAACGTTATACGTCACATAGTCATGCAATATGTCGTTATACGTTACAACGTAATACTTCATAACGTTATACGTCAAATAGTGATGCAACATATCGTTATACGTTATAACGTAATAGTATATAACGTTATACGTCATATAGTGATGCAGTACAACGTTATAGGTTATAACGTAATAGTATATGACGTTATACGTCATATAGTGGTACAATATAACGTTATAAGTGAAATAGTGATGCAATATAACGTTATAAGTGATATAGTGATGCAATATAGCGTCATGCGTTATAACGTAATAGTATAAATCGTTATAAAATATAAGGTAATACTCTATAACGTTATACGCTATAATGTAATAGTATATGACGTTATACGTCATATAGTGATGGAGTACAACGTTATGGGTTATAACGTTATGACGTTATACGTCATATAGTGGTGCAATATATCGTTATACCTTATAATGTAATAGTATATAAGGTTATACTTCTTATAGTGATGCAATATATCGTTAACCTTATAACGTTATAGTATGTAACGTTATACGTCATATAGTGATGCAGTATAACGTTATAGGTTATAGCGCAATAGTATATAACGTTATACGTCACATAGTCATGCAATATGTCGTTATACGTTGTAACGTAATGCTCCATAACGTTATGCGTCATATAGTAATGCAACATAACGATATACGTTATAACGTAACAGTATATGACGTTATTCGTCATATAGTGATGCAGTATAACGTTATAGGTAATAACGTAATAGTATATAACGTTATACGTCACATAGTGATGAAATATATCGTTATACGTTATAACGTAATAGTATATAACGTTCTACGTCATATAGTGATGCAGTATAGCGTTTTAGGTTATAACGCAATAGTATATAACGTTATACGTCACATAGTCATGCAATATGTCGTTATACGTTGTAACGTAATGCTCCATAACGTTATGCGTCATATAGTAATGCAATATACCGTTATACGTTATAACGTAAAAGTATATGACGTTATTCGTCATATAGTGATGCAATATGTAGTCATACGTTATAGCGTAATACTCTATAACGTTATAAGTTATAATGTAATAGTATATGACGTTATACGTCAGATAGTGGTGCAATATATCGTTATACCATATAATGTAATAGTATATAAGGTTATACTTCATATAGTGATGCAATATAACGTTATGCATTATAACGTAATAGTATATAACGTTATACGTCAAATAGTGATGCAATATAACGTTATATCTTATAACGTTATAGTATATAACGTTATACGTCATATAGTGATGCAGTACAACGTTATAGGTTATAGCGTAATAGTATATGACGTTATACGTCATATAGCGGTGCAATAAAACGTTATAAGTGACATAGTGATGCAATATAACGTTATAAGTGATATAGTGGAACAATATAACGTTATAAGCGATATAGTGATGCAATATAACGTTATTAGTGATATAGTGATGCTGTTACGTTTCGCTATCCAAATTTTGAAATTTTAAACAATGTAGTAGTCGCTGCCACCAGAAACAGTCTAAGGACTGTTTCAATTAGATATTTCTTGTTAGATTATGTAGCGTTGATCGGAGTTTAGGCCACTGGTCAACAATCTCCACGTTTCGGCTAACCTGCTATGCGCAGGAATACTAGCACGGGAGAGGATTGTTTGGAATAAACAATTATATTATAAATAATTATTACAGGCGGAATTAATGACGAATTATACTAATCATTGATATTATTTATTATTTTAATTATTAGTTATTAATAATAATTAAAGTTAACTCACCTGACGTTGGTCTCCGCTGATGAACGGGCAGGCCGCTGGGGTGATTCCGGTTTTACAAAGATCGACACTTCTATAATTTTTCGTTTTAATCTTTATTTAATTTGAACAGTGTAAACAACAGTGTGTCCGGACGTGTTTAACAATTCGAAATTCTAACACAAAAACTTGAGCCAACTATTGTTTTGATTCTAACTGACTAATAACAATTATTTTATAATTCGAACTGACTAATAACATTTATATCTCGTAATTCTTAAACTCAAACTGGAACGAACAATTATTCTCTAATCCTAACTTAAATTCTAATTAAATCAACTGAACGAATTCTCTTAAATCAACTCAACTTAAATCAGACTCACTCAAATTCAATTGAACGACTAACAATTACTCTCCTTATTTTCGCCAAATTCTCCTGAACCAACTAATCACAATTGCTCTATCCTATTTCTTTATTCTAACTGAATTACTCTTCTTTAATTTCGTTAAATTCTCCCGAACGCTAACAATTTCTCTGACTATATTCTAACTGAACCAACTAATGGCAGTTACTCTCTTTTCACAATCACTCTGATTGTTCTAACTGAACCACTAACAATTAATCGCTAACGCTAACGCTAACAATTAATCTGACTCTTCTTTATTTTTCGCTAAATTCTCCCGAACGCTAACAATTTCTCTGACTATATTCTAACTGAACCAACTAATGGCAGTTACTCTCTTTTCACAATTACTCTGATTGTTCTAACTGAACCACTAACAATTAATCGCTAACGCTAACGCTAACAATTAATCTGACTCTTCTTTATTTTTCGCTAAATTCTCCCGAACGCTAACAACTACTCTCTTCTATTCCTTTATTCAACTGACCCGCTAACAATTACTCCGATTTGAATTGTGTCGCTACGCTTTTTATAATGACATCCCCAATGGGATGACAGTCACGTGACAGTTCGTTCCGGTGGGAATCGCAATGCTGCAGGTTTTTAGAGTTTCCATGAGAGAACGTGAATTTGATGATTACAGGTTATGTTGAGTGATGGACACAAAAGCGTCCGCGCCTGTGCGAACTGTATGAGTATGTGTTTTTAGTATTCTATCTCGTTTCGCCTGTTGTTTGTTTCCTTAAACTTGTGAATTTGTTTTAGCGCAAGAGGAAGAAGATATGTGAATGGTACGAGATGACGTGATCGACGTGCGTGTGTGAATATGTGCGAGGGATGATGCTGAAATGGCGGTTTTCCATCCAAATAGGCACAGTGGCACCTTCGTTGGCGTCGTGTCCTGATTATCTTTTGACAATTTGGTTTTATTTGACAATATGAGATATATTTTGCTCCTTGTAGATTTATATGTCCATATTTGCTATATATTAAATCGTGTATATTTTATATTACCTTCTTGTTATTAGGTTATTAGTTGTGTAACTCCAGTTTCTGATCTATGGAAAGTGGTGAAACGTCTTCACGAAATACAATTTCATTCGTTTTCCTCCCTTGCATTGGCACGCTGTGAGTGGTGTCGACTTCCAGATGAGGTTTGTGCATCTTGATTATTATGCATTTAATGATAGATACTTTGTCAGAGGTTCCCATGCGGATTGTCTCGGTGTGTATCTTGTTATGATTTCTTTTATTTAGTTCATCCTGCTTCTTTCGTGTTTTATTCACTGCATATGATATTTCAGTGCAAGAAGAAGAAGAATTGTAAAGAATCCGTAAGTGGCCCTAGAAGACGCAGTCATCGTGTGAGGTGTTGTCGGCAGGAACGAAGAGTCGAAGTTGTTGAAGAAGTCGTGTGACATTTGTATTGTTTCCGGTTATATACAACGCTATTTCACATATCTATGTATATATATATATTATTATATTATTATATATTATTATACTAAATCTTCAGTTGGTTTAGTTGAATGTTCAGTAATGTAATTTTTACAAGGTGGTTTTGTATATTAGATGAGTAGTTGTTCGATATAATAATATGTGTATATATATATATACATTTCACAATGTAATTTTCCATTATGTAAAATATATATATGCATATGTATATGTGCGCGTATTGTTATTCTCATTGTTTCTCGGATCGTTAATTGGTTGAATATTCCATAATGTGGATTTCGTATATAATTCTCTAGGTTCGTAGAAATGTAAATCTATATATTTATTTCTTTGCGTTTTAATGGTTTAATAACGTATACATACATATATATATATATATATATATTATGAATTTTTCCCAAAGATACGCGTACGCATGTGTATATCTATATATGTGTGTGTCGCAGAGTAATCTTGTATACAATTTTCACTTTTATTAGAATGTTGATGTAGTGTAGTATATTTTATTTCTTTTATATTTTATTAGATTACCAATTATTCAGATTCACGAAGTAGGTCACACACACAGATATGCATACACGTGTGTGTATATACATGTGTTTTCGCAGAGAAATCTCATACATTTGAATCGCGGCTTGTTTTATTTATTGGTTCATTTAATTATTTCATTTTATTTGTATTTTATACGTCATTGCTGATTGGTTGTAGTGTTTCTTCTTATTGATTCATTTATTTCATTTTGATTGTCTGTCGTATAATTCTTTTTATTTTGATTGGTTAGTTATTAGTTAATTTATTATTATTGGTCGTGTTTAATTATTCATAAGTTATTGGTTCGTGGCGTCACGTGCGGAACGCGGGACGTGACACCCCCGTCCTTGGTGTTCAAATTTCCGAAGGAAATTTGACTGATCGTAGCAGATGTAGTTGCGATTGGTTGTTGGTCCATCCTAACGGGCAACAGCGCGAACTACAATTCCTTATATCAAAAGATTTCTTTGGGGTTATTGTGTCGTGTTAAGATTGACATTTATGCATTGCAGACAAAATATCGCGGGTTGGAGTTTTGTTATTTGTATTTCACACAATCTACAACGCGCTCTTTGAATTTGTGTGCATAAAAACGTGTTGGAGGGTCTTCGTATGGGTCGCGATAGCCTAAGTCTAGATTATCGTACCCGTCTTTTTATCATTTTTTTATTAGAAATATAATTTATTTGTAAGGTATTAAAGTTACTACATACATGCGTTGATTGGTGGTGGATGTCCCTAATATGTGGTGACTTTTGCCAATATCGAATTAATTATCTATCTGTTAATTATTTTTAACTTTATTTTAGTAGGTGACGTGTAATTCAAATAAAATTAATATTATTTATGTATATGTGTTTCATTGCGCGTGCGTAAGGACTATTCCCTATTCGTGACAATCTAAGATGGCCGTTCATGAATGTCTCTAGTATATGGTGAATTTTATTCATGCGGTTTTGTTATTTATTTGTTAATTATTTGTGACTTTATTTTAGCAGTTGACGTATAATTGAAGTGGGAATAATATTATTCTGTATTTATTTTAGTGTGTATAATTATTGCATGTAGTTCATTGCGCATGCGTGAGATCTGCTTCACGCTCGCGACGGATTTCCAAAATGGATGTTTGTGTACGTCTTAAATAAGAGTGTAGTGTTTTGTAAATTTGTTTGATATTGTAATAATTGTTTTGTTACTTAGTTTCAACTCCGTTCTAGTGAAGTGTCAACGTCTAGTTTTGTGTTCGTCGTAATGTGTATGTTTAATTTAACATTGTTTTGTATTTGTTGTAATATGTGTATATATACTGTGTGTTATTTTAATGTAATAGCGTGTGGATTATATCGTTGTCGAAAATATTAATTACTAATAGAATCGTTTCACTGTTTAATTATAAGGTAGTTTATATTTATGTAGCTTTTGTTTAATTGGTTTAATCTAATGCGTGCATAGTGTCACCAGTCACCACTGTGTAGTATAACCTTATTTCTTTATACGTAATTTAATATAGTAATGCTGTAATAGCTTAACACAATATGATAATTCCTAATTTTAATCATGTTTGATTATTAATGCCCGGCTAATCTATCTTGATTAATTTCTAGCCTATTTCTATTTTATTAGCTATTTCTATATCTTCCCTATTAATCTGTTGTTACTTAGTAATTATGTGATTTATTATTAGTGATTTATTATTATTTCATATTTGTATAGTATAATTTTTTGAGCTAATCTATGTATTATTGGTTAAAACTTGTTTATTGAATTATTACCGTTTGTAGTTTCTCAAATCCTATTCCTTCGATGCTGCGTTACCGTGTGTAAGGCATCATCCGGTTTTCATTATATTCAAAATACTTACTACAGATACCTTTATTCATCCTATATTTGTGAGTATAAACATATCATTTAGTTAATTAATTCAATATGCACGTAGTGCATTGTGTGAGCGACCGCTATTGTGCATTACAAATCTGTTTCTATATGTGAGGTATAATAATAATCATGTAATGTAAGTCGAGACTAATTCATGTATTATAGATTAGAACTTGTACACTATATTATTACTGTTCATAGTTACTTCGTCTTTATTCTCCAAGTCTACACGCTACGTCGCTCACGCAAGACACCTACCCGACGTAATTGGCAATCTTGTTGTAAGTTTTAATAGTATTATTTCTTTTCATATATGTCAAGGCAATTGAGGCCAGTTCTTGCATTCGTTTCAGCTGGCAGTCGTATTTTATGTTCTACGGAGTGGATCCATAATTTATCTCTGCGGAATTCCTGCATGTACACTTCCTTCTACAATGATTAGTTGTGGACTAGGTACTTTTTACTTTCACTGCCTTTAATTATGTTATTGAATTAACAAGTTTTATAGAACGCAAATAGTAATCTTTCTTTTGTTTTTAGGTTTCCACTATCTGCACTATTCGACAAGCAGTGTCGCACTTACTTTGGTTTAACCACGATATTGTTATAATCGTTTAGTACTATTATATTTTGTATTAAGGTAATTGAGGTTAATTCTTCCATTTGTTTCAGATGGCTGTCATACGTTATGTTTTACGAATATGGGCTTATGGCCTGTCTTTGCATATACACTTCCTTTTACAATAGTTAATTGTTCACAAGGTACTTTTCACTTTCGCCGTTTTAATCACTTTATTGAATTAATACATTTTATATTTGAGTAATGTTTAGAAAGTACATAGTAATTTCCTTTTCTTTTTAGGTTTCCATTATCCGCATTATTCGACGAGCAGCACTACACTACATACTACTGTACTGTGTTACCTTCTGAAAACGTTTCGTTTATTGTTTATTTCGGTTATGCGCTAATTTTAACTTATTTAAGTGCACTGTTCGCGGAATCCCTTTCACTTCAATCATGACGTTTTGGTTTTCTAAAATTTCTAACACTCTATGCGGTCCCGAATATTGGTCGGAAAATTTTCCTCTTCTGGGTTCCTTTAATAGATATACTAGATCTCCTATTTTGAAATTTTGCGGGTTGATTCGTCTGTCATAGTATTCTTTTGACTTTAATTTGGATTTTATCAGATTTTCTCTTGCCATTTGTTGAACGGTGACGATTTTATCGAACAGGTCTCTGAGATACTCTGCATATGTTGGTTCCATATTCTCCTCGGTTATCATCTCGCCAGTAGGTTCTCTGGCTAAGTGCCCAAAGACTAGTTCGTGTGGGGAGAATTTTGTTCCTTCGTGTACGGAGGTATTGTAGGAGAACATGGCTAATTCCACCCATTCGTCCCAGTTTCTGGAATTTACGATGTACAGGTTGAGGTATTCAGTTAATACGTGGTGAGATCTTTCGATGGAGCCGTTGCTTTGTGGATGGTATGCTGACGTGGTATACCTTTTTATGCGAAATCTTTTTGCTACCTTTTTCATCAGCGAGGATGTAAAATTTGCTCCCTGATCAGTAAGGATAGCCCTCGGTGAACCGAATCGGCAAATGAATTGTTTTACGAAAACGTCAGCTATCTCGGCCGAAGAGATTCCTGCCATCGGGATCCCGATTGAATATTTTGTCAGTATGTCTTGGATAGTTAATATGTATTTATTTCCCTTTTGTGTCTGTGGTAATGGACCGACGATATCCATACTAATTTTATCGAACGCTTTACCTGGTGTGTCTGTGAGCACCATGGGTTGCCTTGTTTTTATTCTGGTTAACTTTTTCAATTGGCATTCTTTGCATGTTCTCACGTATTCCTGGATTTCTTTCTTCATGGTTTTCCAATAGTAGTATTGTCGTACTCTTTGGTAAGTTTTTGTTACTCCCTTATGTCCTGCTACAGGTGATTCGTGCTTTTCTCGTATTATGTTGCTTCGCGCTTCCACCGGTGGGATAATTATTTCCCCGGTACAGATGGTAATAGCTATGGTTTCTCCCATGAATACTTCTTTCAGTTTCCTGATTGTATATCGCCAAGGTATTTCTTCCAGGTTTGTTTTGCTGATGCTAAAGGACGTTAATTGGTTTTCTTTTACCACATCCAGTAAAGATTTCAATGAGTTCGATATATTTTCTGGCGTTATTGGAGAGTTTCCTTCTTCCTTTACGGGTAGGGACACGATGTATTTTCCGGAATCTTGATTCAATATTACTCTTCCCAACATTAAATCTCTATAATACGGCAGTTTTCCTGCTTCCTTCATTTCTAAGGCCCCTTTATCTATCGGAGTGCCATGTATATCGACGAATATTATTCTATGGTCGTTTACTCTCGTAATCGAGTCTCGCGTTTCCAAGATTCTTAGCTCTGAAAGTACCGCAGGCATTGCGTCCTTTCCTTGTTGCTGAATTGGTTCGGAAATTGTTATAGGGGGTTCTTCTTCATTCGTTTTATCGATGTCGGTTATCTCTTGAGTGATTGTTTCCTCGTCTGTGTTTACGTCGATTTCGGCTAATGCGTGGTCAAAATGTTTTGTGGGTGTTTCTTCTATGGTGACGTGTTTTCGAATGGAAATTTTTTCTTGTTTTCCTGGTCTATTGTGTTGCGATAGTTCGCGTGGTTTAACTTCAAACGTGGGGGAGTCTTCGGTTAGTGTGTCTAGTTCAAATCTCTTGGGTGCGGGATATCGACTCGGTGAATCTTCCTCTCTTTTCCTGATTGGCAAACAAACCTCAGGGGGGTTTCTAGATAAGGCGTCTGCATTCGCGTTTGCCTTACCTTCTTTGTGTATAATGTCGAATTCGAAATCCGCCAATTTTAGTTTCCACTTCCAAATTCTTGAAGTAGGATCTTTGATAGAATGCATCCACACCAGAGGTTTATGATCGGTTATAATGGTGAATTTTCTCCCGTACAAATACGGTCGGAAGTGCATTGCGCTGTAAACGATCGCTAGGCATTCCTTTTCTATCGTGGAATAATTTTGTTCGGCGGGGTTCAATAATCTTGAGGCGTATGCGATCGGTAGGTCTTTTCCGATAGGTCCTTGGCTTAGTACGCCGCCCACGGCATATCCAGATGCGTCTGTCGTGAGATTGAATGGTTGAGAGAAGTCCGGGTACTGCAAAATGGGTTCTGTTATAAGGGCTGTTTTCAAGGTGTTGAATGCATCTTCTTGGTTTTCCGTCCACTTGAACGCAACGTCCTTTTTTAGTAATTGCGTCAATGGTTTCGCAACCTTGGAGAAATTGGGTATGAACCTTCGGTAATATCCAGCTAATCCCAAAAATTGTTTAACATTTTTTGATTTCCTTGGCCGTGGAAAGTTTGAAACTGCCTCGATTTTCTTTGGGTCAGGTTTAACTCCATTCTCACTGATTACATGTCCCAAATATTTTACTTCGTGCCGTAAGAATTCGCACTTGTCCGGTTGCAGTTGCAATTTAGCTCTCTGTAATCTGTCCATAAGTCGATTAAATTTAATCTCATGTTCGTGAATGGATGTGGAATAAATTACTATATCATCCAGATAAACGAACAGCTCTATTCCTTGCAACCCTGACAGTATCGAATTCATCAACCGCTGGAACGTTGCTGGTGCATTTTTCAGTCCGAAAGGCATTCGTTTGAACTGAAAATGACCATATGGCGTCGAGAATGCAGTTTTGTGGGCATCTTTCGATGACATACGGATTTGGTGGAACCCAGATGCTAGATCGAACGTGGAAAAGTATTTCGCACTTCCCAATTGGTCCAATATTTCAGTGATATTGGGTAGTGGATAGGCATCGCCTATTGTTTTGTCATTTAATTTCCTGTAATCAATAACCATTCTCCATCGTTTATTACCTTGAGAGTCCGGTTTCTTCGGCACGATCCATAATGGGGAGTTATACGGAGATGTCGATGATTCCACAACGTCCGTTTCTAGTAGTTCTTGAATCTGGCGGTTTATTTCTTCCCGATGTACGGGAGGATACCGGTATTGTTTAACATTGATCGGTATCTCATCTGTGGTAGCAATTTCGTGTTGTAAAACGTCTGTTCCTTCTAGTGTCTCCCCTGGGAGATGAAATCTATCTTGATTCTTCCGTATTAGCGCTTCGACGTTCCTCTTTTCTTCTTCATTTAAATGCTCTAGTCGCAATAATTCCATTATTTTGTCGAACCTATTTCCCTCAGATGCTGAAACGGCGTTGCACGTAGTATGAGAGGGCGGAGTAGGAGTTGCAAATTTTTTTATTACTATTGTGGGTACGGTAAATTCGTAATCCCTCGAGGTGGTATTAATTATTCTTAAATAACCACGTCCCTTATGGTTTTTCACGACCGCATTTCCGAAATAGACTCCCTTAATCGGTTCGATTTTGGGGATGAATCCCTCAATTTCCTCCGGATTTGCGATATTTATGGTACAGGGTACCGAACTTCGTTTCGGCACAATTATCTTTTCTTTTGTATCAAACGGGATGTAGATATCCCCCCATTTGATATGTTTTTGCCCGTAATCCAAACGGGCTCTGTATTTTGCAAAAAATTCGGAACCTAAGATTCCGTCTTGATTGATCAGCAGGGAATCATCAACTACATGGAAAGTAACGGGGTGGCCCGCAACCTGTATTATTGTCTGCCCTAGGGTGACCAGGCTCGTTGCCGTAATTCCTCGAACTTCAATTATCTCTTGCTCGTTGATGATCGCTGACTCGGGTAAGGCAGGTTTCTTGATAATATTAATTTCTGATCCGGAGTCTAGCAGTAGATTCGCCTTCGTTTTCAAATCCGGGGAGACTATTCTCGCGGTAGGAGTATTTGAGGTTTCTTTTATTTCTATTGAAACCATCCGGAAAGGTCGACGTCCGAATCTGAGTCCAACACCCGGTGATACTTGTATGGGACGTTTAGGAATATTTTCAGTAGATTTAGAATTATTCTTTGAATTTTTATTACAAACCTTTTTGCTTATAGATTCTGTTTTGGGTTTAGGGATGGCTATACTTTTATTCTCTATAGTCTGAGTTTTCTTAGAATTTAATGGCTTGACTTTGAGTTCGATAAAGTTACTTTCTGATGGTTTTATAGAAGTTTTTGAGGGTGATACGCTCGCTATCTCTTTTCGTATTATATTTGAAACGTTCACAAAATTCGTGGAACCTTGCTTTTGTATTCTTGCCGTGTCAACCGTGATATTAGGCAGGGGATAAACGTCGCCTTTCGTTTCGTCGTTCAATTTCCTAGTTTCTGCCTCTTCTGAAAGTTCTTTGATATTAGTGTTGTTTATTTTGGCTGGGGATTCGGGAGATTTTTCACTCATGATTTCATCTGTGGTGCCGTGCGTCCTCTTGCTACTTAAAGTAACATCGTCTTTTATCGCAGCAACGGAACAGTGTTTGTATTGGAAGGTTGGTTGTTTCAAATAATCAGCATCCCTCCTTTGACTTGGATCTCTTTTGAGATGTTTATCTATGCATTTTTCTTTCCAGGTTATTGCTCTTGCTCTTTTCCTAATATCTTTCTCTATTCCCGGGTCGCTTAGACGATTCCACGACGGCGATACAAATCTCCAATCCTGGTGGTGGTTTCTGATGTTGTTACTATCGTATAGGGGACGAGTGTTGTTTCCATTATAATTATTCGGAGGTGTCGGACGATTCTGCGTCGGCGGCACGAATCTTCGATCCTGGCGGTTGTTTCTGATGTTGTTACTATCGTATAGGGGACGAGTGTTGTTTCCATTATAATTATTCGGAGGTGTCGGACGATTCTGCGTCGGCGGCACGAATCTTCGAGCTCGTTCGCATGCCCTTAAAAATTGAAATACCGGTGGTCGATGGCCGTCGAACACTGGCACTGACTTGATCGTGTCTTTTAGTTTAATTGGTTGAAAATTATCATTAATGGGTCTTATTCCTCGCGGAATTAACGGCGTCGATGTGGGAATTTCGGTATCTCTCGATTCCCTACTTGCACGCAGGTCTTCTTCCACTCTGCTTAGACATGCATTAATGTCGGTTAGTACGCGAAAATTCTCGTCCCACGCTTTCAATTTTTCCGACAACAACGTAATCGTGTCCTCGTTTAGTGAGTCTCGTGCGACCGCCATGTTTTTTTTTCCTTTCTTTTTGTATATGTTTATGTGTATGTTTCAGTTAATAAATTGAAAAAACTTTAAACCTATCAGCGTATGTTATTGTTTATACCAACTGTAATCCTCCGTGGAGCGTATCCCACCGCTGCCACCAAAATTTTTATCTATATATATATATATATATTGTTACGTTTCGCTATCCAAATTTTGAAATTTTAAACAATGTAGTAGTCGCTGCCACCAGAAACAGTCTAAGGACTGTTTCAATTAGATATTTCTTGTTAGATTATGTAGCGTTGATCGGAGTTTAGGCCACTGGTCAACAATCTCCACGTTTCGGCTAACCTGCTATGCGCAGGAATACTAGCACGGGAGAGGATTGTTTGGAATAAACAATTATATTATAAATAATTATTACAGGCGGAATTAATGACGAATTATACTAATCATTGATATTATTTATTATTTTAATTATTAGTTATTAATAATAATTAAAGTTAACTCACCTGACGTTGGTCTCCGCTGATGAACGGGCAGGCCGCTGGGGTGGTTCCGGTTTTACAAAGATCGACACTTCTATAATTTTTCGTTTTAATCTTTATTTAATTTGAACAGTGTAAACAACAGTGTGTCCGGACGTGTTTAACAATTCGAAATTCTAACACAAAAACTTGAGCCAACTATTGTTTTGATTCTAACTGACTAATAACAATTATTTTATAATTCGAACTGACTAATAACATTTATATCTCGTAATTCTTAAACTCAAACTGGAACGAACAATTATTCTCTAATCCTAACTTAAATTCTAATTAAATCAACTGAACGAATTCTCTTAAATCAACTCAACTTAAATCAGACTCACTCAAATTCAATTGAACGACTAAACAATTACTCTCCTTATTTTCGCTAAATTCTCCTGAACCAACTAATCACAATTGCTCTATCCTATTTCTTTATTCTAACTGAATTACTCTTCTTTAATTTCGTTAAATTCTCCCGAACGCTAACAATTTCTCTGACTATATTCTAACTGAACCAACTAATGGCAGTTACTCTCTTTTCACAATTACTCTGATTGTTCTAACTGAACCACTAACAATTAATCGCTAACGCTAAACGCACAATTAATCTGACTCTTCTTTATTTTTCGCTAAATTCTCCCGAACGCTAACAATTTCTCTGACTATATTCTAACTGAACCAACTAATGGCAGTTACTCTCTTTTCACAATTACTCTGATTGTTCTAACTGAACCACTAACAATTAATCGCTAACGCTAACGCTAACGCTAACGCTAACAATTAATCTGACTCTTCTTTATTTTTCGCTAAATTCTCCCGAACGCTAACAATTACTCTCTTCCATTCCTTTATTCAACTGACCCGCTAACAATTACTCTGATTTGAATTGTGTCGCTACGCTTTTTATAATGACATCCCCAATGGGATGACAGTCACGTGACAGTTCGTTCCGGTGGGAATCGCAATGCTGCAGGTTTTTAGAGTTTCCATGAGAGAACGTGGATTTTGATGATTACAGGTTATGTTGAGTGATGGACACAAAAGCGTCCGCGCCTGTGCGAACTGTATGAGTATGTGTTTTTAGTATTCTATCTCGTTTCGCATGTTGTTTGTTTCCTTAAACTTGTGAATTTGTTTTAGCGCAAGAGGAAGAAGATATGTGAATGGTACGAGATGACGTGATCGACGTGCGTGTGTGAATATGTGCGAGGGATGATACTGAAGTGGCGGTTTTCCATCCAAATAGGCACAGTGGCACCTTCGTTGGCGTCGTGTCCTGATGATCTTTTGACAATTTGGTTTTATTTGACAATATGAGATATATTTTGCTCCTTGTAGATTTATATGTCCATATTTGCTATATATTAAATCGTGTATATTTTATATTACCTTCTTGTTATTAGGTTATTAGTTGTGTAACTCCAGTTTCTGATCTATGGAAAGTGGTGAAACGTCTTCACGAAATACAATTTCATTCGTTTTCCTCCCTTGCATTGGCACGCTGTGAGTGGTGTCGACTTCCAGATGAGGTTTGTGCATCTTGATTATTATGCATTTAATGATAGATACTTTGTCAGAGGTTCCCATGCGGATTGTCTCGGTGTGTATCTTGTTATGATTTCTTTTATTTAGTTCATCCTGCTTCTTTCGTGTTTTATTCACTGCATATGATATTTCAGTGCAAGAAGAAGAAGAATTGTAAAGAATCCGTAAGTGGCCCTAGAAGACGCAGTCATCGTGTGAGGTGTTGTCGGCAGGAACGAAGAGTCGAAGTTGTTGAAGAAGTCGTGTGACATTTGTATTGTTTCCGGTTATATACAACGCTATTTCACATATCTATGTATATATATATATTATTATATTATATATTATTATACTAAATCTTCAGTTGGTTTAGTTGAATGTTCAGTAATGTAATTTTTACAAGGTGGTTTTGTATATTAGATGAGTAGTTGTTCGATATAATAATATGTGTATATATATATATACATTTCACAATGTAATTTTCCATTATGTAAAATATATATATGCATATGTATATGTGCGCGTATTGTTATTCTCATTGTTTCTCGGATCGTTAATTGGTTGAATATTCCATAATGTGGATTTCGTATATAATTCTCTAGGTTCGTAGAAATGTAAATCTATATATTTATTTCTTTGCGTTTTAATAGTTTAATAACGTATACATACATATATATATATATATATATATTATGAATTTTTCCCAAAGATACGCGTACGCATGTGTATATCTATATATGTGTGTGTCGCAGAGTAATCTTGTATACAATTTTCACTTTTATTAGAATGCTGGTGTAGTGTAGTATATTTTATTTCTTTTATATTTTATTAGATTACCAATTATTCAGATTCACGAAGTAGGTCACACACACAGATATGCATACACGTGTGTGTATATACATGTGTTTTCGCAGAGAAATCTCATACATTTGAATCGCGGCTTGTTTTATTTATTGGTTCATTTAATTATTTCATTTTATTTGTATTTTATATGCCATTGCTGATTGGTTGTAGTGTTTCTTCTTATTGATTCATTTATTTCATTTTGATTGTCTGTCGTATAATTCTTTTTATTTTGATTGGTTAGTTATTAGTTAATTTATTATTATTGGTCGTGTTTAATTATTCATAAGTTATTGGTTCGTGGCGTCACGTGCGGAACGCGGGACGTGACATAGTGATGCAATATAACGTTATACCTTATAACGTAATAGTATGTAACGTTATACGTCATATAGTGATGCAGTATAACGTTATAAGTGATACGGTGATGCAATAAAACGTTATGCGATATAACGTAATACTATATAAGGTTAAACTTCATATAGTGGTCCAGTATAACATTATAGGATATAACGTAATAGTATATAACGTTATACGTCACATAGTGATGGAATATTTAGTTATACCTTATAACGTAATACTCCATAACGTTATACGTCACGTAGTGATGCAATATAACGTTATACGTTATAACGTAACAGAATGTGACGTTATACGTCATATAGTGATGCAATATAACGTTATAAGTGATATAGTGATGCAATATAACGTTATGCGTTATAACTTACATGTATATAACGTTATACTTCTTATAGTGATGCTATATACCGTTATACCTTATAACGTAATAGTATAAATCGTTATACGATATGAGGTAATACTCTATAACGCTATACGTTATAATGTAATAGTATATAACGTTATACGTCGTACAATGATGCAATATAACGTTATCCGTTATAACGTAATAGTATAAAAGGTTATACTTCATATAGTGATGCAATATATCGTTATACTTTATAACGTAATAGTATATAGCGTTATACGTCATATAGTGGTCCAGTATAACGTTATAGGATATAACGTAATAGTATATAACGTTATACGTCACATAGTGATGGAATATATAGTTATACCTTGTAACGTAATACTCCATAACGTTATACGTCATATAGTAATGCATTATAACATTATAAGTGATATAGTGAAGCAATATAATGTTATACGTTATAACGTAACAGAATATGACGTTATACGTCATATAGTGATGAAATATAAAGTTATAAGTGATATAATGATGCAATATAACGTTGTGCGTTATAACGTAATAGTATAAGTCGCTATACGTTGTAACGTAATACTCTATAACGTTATACGTTATAACGTAATAGTTCATAACTTTATACGTCATATAGTGATCCAGTAGAACGTTATAGGAATAAGGTGATAGTATATAACGTTATACTTCACATAGTGATGGAATATATAGTTATACCTTATAACGTAATACTCCATAACGTTATACGTCATATAGTAATGCAATATAAACGTTATACGTTATATAGTGATGCAGTTTAACGTTATGCGTTATAACGTAATAGTATAAATCGTCATACGTTATATCGTAATACCCTATAACGTTATACGTTATAACGTAATAGTTCATAACGTTACACGTCATATAGGTATGCTATATAACGTCATACTTCACATAGTGATGCAATATATCTTTATACCTTATAACGTAATAGCATATAACGTTATTCGTCATACAGTGATGCAATATAACGATATACGTTATAACGTAATAGTATATAACGTTATACGTCACATGGTAATGTAATATGTCGTTATACGTTAAATCGTAATACTTCATAACGTTATACTTCATATAGTGATGCAATATAACGTTATACGTTATAACGTAACAGAATATGACGTTATACGTCATATAGTGATGAAATATAAAGTTATGAGTGATATAATGATGCAATATAACGTTGTGCGTTATAACGTAATAGTATAAGTCGTTATACGTTGTAACGTAATACTCTATAACGTTATACGTTATAACGTAATATTTCATAACTTTATACGTCATATAGTGATCCAGTATAACGTTATAGGAATAACGTAATAGTATATAACGTTATACTTCACATAGTGATGGAATATATAGTTATACCTTATAACGCAATACTACATAACGTTATACGTCATATAGTAATGCAATATAACGTTATAAGTGATTTAGTGATGCAATATGACGTTATAAGTGATATAGTGATGCAATATAACGTTATGCGCTATAACGTACTAGTATATAACGATATAATTCATATAGTGATGCAATATAACGTTATATGTGATATAGTGATGCAATATAACGTTATAAGTGATATAGTGATGCAATATAACGTTATGCGTTATAACGTAATAGTATAAATCGTTATACGATATAAGGTAATACTCTATAACGCTATACGTTATAACGTAATAGTTCATAACGTTATACGTCATATAGGGATGCTGTATAACGTTATAAGTGATATAGTGATGCAATATAACGTTATACCTTATAACGTAATAGTATATAACTTTATACGTCATATAGTGGTGCAGTACAACGTTATAGGTTATAACGTAATAGTATATGACGTTATACGTCATAAGGTGGTGCAATATAACGTTATAAGTTATAACGTAATAGTATAAAGGTTATACGTAATTTAGTGGTGCAATGTATCGTTATACCTTATAACGTAATATTATATAAGGTTATACTTCATATAGTAATGCAATATATCGTTATACCTTATAACGTAAGAGTATATAACGTTATAAGTCATATAGTGATGCAGTACAACGTTATAGGTTATAGCGTAATAGTATATGACGTGGTACGTCATATAGTGATGCAGTACATCGTTATAGGTTATAACGTAATAGTATACAACGTTATACGTCACATAGTGGTGAAATATATCGTTATACGTTGTAACGTAACGCTACATAACGTTATGCGTCCTATAGTAATGCAATATATCGTTATATGTTATAACAGTATATGACGTTATGCGTCATATAGTGATACAATATAACGTTATAAGTGATATAGTGGTGCAATATAACATTTTAAATTATAACGTAATAGTATATAACATTATACGTCATATAGTGATGCAGTACAACGTTATAGGTTATAACGTAATACTATATAACGTTATACTTCACATAGTGATGGAATATATAGTTATACCTTATACCGTAACAGTATATGACGTTATACGTCATATAGTGATGCAATATAGCATTATACGTTATAGCGTAATAGTATATAACGTTAGACATCATATAGTGATGCAATATATCGTTATACGTTATAACGTAATAGTCTATATCGTTATACGTCATATAGTGGTGGAATATATTGTTATACGTTATAACGTAATATTATATAACGTTATACTTCGTATAGTGATGGAGTATATAGTTATACCCAATAACGTAGTAGTATATAACGTTATACGTCATATAGTGATGCAGTATAACGTTATAGGTAATAACGTAATAGTATATAACGTTATAAGACACATAGTGATGAAATATATCGTTATCCGTTATAACGTAGTAGTATATAACGTTATAGGTCATATAGTGGTGCAATATAACATTATGCATTATAACGTAATAGTTTGTAACGTTATACGTCACATAGTAATGCAATATGTCGTTATACGTTGCAACGTAATGCTCCATAACGTTATGCGTCCTATAGTAGTGCAATATAACGTTATACGTTATAACGTAACCATATATGACGTTGTTCGTCATATAGTGATGCAATATGTAGGCATACGTTATGGCGTGATACTCTATAACGTTATACGTTATAATGTAATAGTACATGACGTTATGCGACGTATAGTGATGCAATATAACGTTATAAGTGATATAGTGATGCAATATAACGTTATGCGTTATGACTTACTAGTATATAACGTTATATTTCATATGGTGATGCAATAAAACGTTATTGGTTATAACGTAATATTATATGACGTTATACGTCATATAGTGGTGCAATATATCGTTATACCTTATAACGTAATAGTATATAAGGTTTTTCTTCATATAGTGATGCAATATATCGTTATACCATATAACGTAAGAGTATATAAGGTTATACTACACATAGTGATGCAATATATCGATATACCTTATAACGTAATAGTATATAACGATATACGTCATATAGTGACGCAGTATAACGTTATAGGTAATAACGTAATAGAATATAACTTTATGCTTCACATAGTGATGAAATATATCGTTATCCGTTATAACGTAATTGTATATAACGATATACGTCATATAGTGATGCATTAGAACGTTATGCATTATACGTAATAGTATATAACGTTATACGTCACGGTGTGATGCAATATATCGTTATACGTTAAAACGCATTAGTGTATGACGTTTTACGTCATATAGTGATGCTGTATAACGTTATAGGTTATAACGCAATAGTATATAACGTTATACGTCACATAGTGATGCAATATATCGTTATACGTTGTAACGTAATGCTCCATAACGTTATACGTCATATAATAATGCAATATAACGTTATACGTTATAACGTAACAGTATATGACGTTATTTGCCATATAGCGATGCAATATGTAGTCATACGCTATAGCGTAATACTCTATAACGTTATACGTAATAATGTAATAGTATATGACGTTATGCGTCATATAGTGATGCAGTATAACGTTATAAGTGATATCGTGATGCGATATAACGTTATACCTTATAACGTAATAGTATATAACGTTATACGCCATATAGTGATGCAGTACAACGTCATAGGTTATAACGTTATAGTATATGACGTTATACGTCATATAGTGGTGCAATATAACGTTATAAGTGATATAGTGATGCAATATAACGTTATGCGATATAACGTAATAGTATATAACGTTATACGTCATATAGTGATGCAGTACAACGTTATAGGATATAACGTAATAGTATATGACGTTATACGTCATAAGGTGGTGCAATATAACGTTATAAGTGATATAGTGACGCAATATAACGTTATACCTTATAACGTAATAGTATATAACGTTATACGTCATATAGTGTTGCAGTACAACGTTATAGGTTATAACGTAATAGTATATAACCTTATTCGTCATATAGTGACGCAGTATAACGTTATAGGTTGTTACGTAATACTCCATAACGTTATACGTCATATAGTAGTGTAATATAACGTTATACGTTATAAAAGTATATGACGTTATACGCCATATAGTGATGCAGTATAACGTTATAGGTAATAACGTAATAGAATATAACTTTATGCTTCACATAGTGATGAAATATATCGTTATCCGTTATAACGTAATTGTATATAACGTTATACGTCACATAGTGATGCAATATATCGTTATACGTTGTAACGTAATGCTCCATAACGTTATACGTCATATAATAATGCAATATAACGTTATACGTTATAACGTAACAGTATATGACGTTATTTGCCATACAGCGATGCAATATGTAGTCATACGTTATAGCGTAATACTCTATAACGTTATACGTTATAATGTAATAGTATATGACGTTATGCGTCATATAGTGATGCAGTATAACGTTATAAGTGATATAGTGATGCGATATAACGTTATACCTTATAACGTAATAGTATATAACGTTATACGCCATATAGTGATGCAGTACAACGTTATAGGATATAACGTTATAGTATATGACGTTATACGTCATAAGGTGGTGCAATATAACGTTATGCGTGATATAGTGATGCAATATAACGTTATACGTTATAACGTACTAGTATATAACGTTGTAAGTCATATAGTGATACAGTACAACGTTATAGGCTATAACGTAATAGTATATGACGTTATACGCCATATAGTGGTGCAATATATCGTTGTACCTTATAACGTAATAGTATATAAGGTTATACTTCTTATAGTGACGCAATATATCGTTATACCTTATAGCGTAATAGTATATAAGGTTATACTTCATATAGTGATGCAATATATCGTCATATCCTATAACGCAATAGTATATAACGTTATACGTCATATATGCAGTATAACATTATATATATCATATATGCAGTCATAATATCATAATATATGCAGTCATATATATCATTATATATATCATAAATGCAGTATAACGTTATAGGTAATAACGTAATAGTATATAACGTTATAAGACACATTGTGACGAAATATATCGTTATCCGTTATAACGTAGTAGTATATAACGTTATAGGTCATATAGTGGTGCAATATAACATTATGCATTATAACGTAATAGTTTGTAACGTTATACGTCACATAGTAATGCAATATGTCGTTATACGTTGTAACGTAATGCTCCATAACGTTATGCGTCCTATAGTAGTGCAATATAACGTTATACGTTATAACGTAACAGTATATGACGTTATTTGCCATATAGCGATGCAATATGTAGTCATACGTTATACCGTACTACTCTATAACGTTGTACGTTACAATGTAATAGTATATGACGTTATGCGTCACATAGTGATGCAATATAACGTTATAAGTGATATAGTGGTGCCATATAACGTTATAAGTTCCTTAGTGACGCAATATAACGTTATGCTTTATAACGTAATAATATATAACGTTATACGTCACATGGTGATGCAGTATAACGTTATAGGTTATATCGTAATAGTATATAATGTTATACGTCACATAGTAGTGCAATATATCGTTATACGTTGTAACGTAATACTCCATAACGTTATACGTCATATAGTGATGCAATATAACGTTATAAGTGATATAGTGATGCAATATAACTTTATACCTTATAACGTAATAGTATATAACGTTATACGTCATATAGTGTTGCAGTACAACGTTATAGGTTATAACGTAATAGTATATAATGTTATACGTCACATAGTGATGCAATATATCGTTATACGTTGTAACGTAATGCTCCATAACGTTATACGTCATATAATAATGCAATATAACGTTATATGTTATAACGTAACAGTATATGACGTTATTTGCCATATAGCGATGCAATATGTAGTCATACGTTATACCGTACTACTCTATAACGTTATACGTTATAATGTAATAATATATGACGTTATGCGTCATATAGTGATGCAATATAACGTTATAAGTGATATAGTGATGCAATATAACGTTATACCTTATAACGTAATAGTATATAACGTTATACGTCATATAGTGATGCAGTACAACGTTATAGGTTATAACGTAATAGTATAAAGGTTATACGTCATATAGTGGTGCAATGTAACGTTATAAGTGATATAGTGATGCAGTATAACGTTATAGGTAATAACGTAATAGTATATAACGTCATAGTGATGAAATATATCGTTATGCGTTATAACGTAATCGTATATAACGTTAAACGTCATATAGTGATGCAATATAACGTTTGCATTATAACGCAATAGTATATAACGTTATACGTCATATAGTGATGCAGTACAACGTCATAGGTTATAACGTAATAGTATATGACGTTATACGTCATAAGGTGGTGCAATATAACGTTATAAGTTATAAAGTAATAGTATAAAGGTTATACGTCATATAGTGGTGCAATGTAACGTTATAAATGATATAGTGATGCAATATATCGTTATACCTTATAACGTAATTGTATATAACGTTATACGTCACATAGTGATGAAATATATCGTTATCCGTTATAACGTAATAGTATATAATGTTATACGTCATATAGTGATGCAATATAACGTTATAAGTGATATAGTGATGCAATATAACGTTATACCTTATAACGTAATGGTATATAACGTTATACGTCATATAGTGATGCAGTACATCGTTATATGTTATAACGTAATGGTATATAACGTTATACTTCACATAGTGATGGAATATATAGTTATACCTTATACCGTAACAGTATATGACGTTATACGTCATATAGTGATGCAATATAGCATTATACGTTATAGCGTAATAGTATATAACGTTAGACATCATATAGTGATGCAATATATCGTTATGCGTTATAACGTTATAGTCTATATCGTTATACGTCATATAGTGGTGGAATATATTGTTATACGTTATAACGTAATATTATATAACGTTATACTTCGTATAGTGATGGAGTATATAGTTATACCCAATAACGTAGTAGTATATAACGTTATACGTCATATGGTGATGCAGTATAACGTTATAGGTTATAACGTAATAATCTATATCGTCATTCGTCATATAGTGATGCAGTATAACGTTATAGTTTATGACGTAATAGTATATAACGTTATACGTCACATAGTAATGCATTATGTCGTTATACGTTATACCGTAATACTCCGTAACGTTATACATGATATAGTGATGCAATATAACGTTATGCGTTATAACGTAATAGTATGTATGGTTATACTTCATATAGTGATGCAATATAACGTTATAAGTTATAACGTAATAGTATCAACGTTATACGTCATATAGTGATTCAATAATACGTAATACGTCATATAGAGATGCAATATAACGTTATGCGTGATATAGTGATGCAATATAACGTTATACGTTATAACGTACTAGTATATGACGTTATAAGTCATATAGTGATACAGTACAACGTTATAGGCTATAACGTAATAGTATATGACGTTATACGCCATATAGTGGTGCACTATATCGTTGTACCTTATAACGTAATAGTATATAAGGTTATACTTCTTATAGTGACGCAATATATCGTTATACCTTATAGCGTAATAGTATATAAGGTTATACTTCATATAGTGATGCTATATATTGTCATATCTTATAACGCAATAGTATATAACGTCATACGTCATATAGTGATGCAGTATAACGTTATAGGTAATAACGTAATAGTATATAACGTTATACGTCACATAGTGATGCAATATATCGTTATACGTTGTAACGTAATACTCCATAACGTTATACGTCATATAGTAATGCAATATAACGTTATACGTTAAAACGTAATGCTCCATAACGTTACACGTCATATAGGGATGCTATATAACGTTATAGGTGATATAGTGATGCAATATAACGTTATACCTTATAAGGTAATAGTATATAACGTTATACGTCATATAGTGATGCAGTACAACGTTATAGGTTATAACGTAATAGTATATAACATTATACGTCATATAGTGACGCAGTATAACGTTATAGGTTGTAACGTAATACTCCATTACGTTATACGTCATATAGAAATGCCATATAACGTTATACGTTATAAAAGTATATGATGTTATATGTCAATTAGTGATGCAGTATAACGTTATAGGTAATAACATAATAGTATATAACGTTATACGTCACATAGTGATGAAATATATCGTTATCCGTTATAACGTTATAGTATATAACGTTATACGTCATATAGTGATGCAGTATAACGTTATAGGTTATATCGCAATAGTATATAACGTTATACGTCACATAGTAATGCAATATGTCGTTACACGTTGTAATGTAATGCTCCATAACGTTATGCGTCATATAGTAATGCAATATAACGTTATACGTTATAACGTAACAGTATATGACGTTATTCGTCATATAGTGATGCAATATGTAGTCATACGTCATAGCGTAATACTCCATTACGTTATTCGTTATAATGTAATTGTATATGACGTTATGCGTGATATAGTGATGCAATATAACGTTATACGTTATAACGTACTAGTATATAACGATATACTTCATATAGTGATGGAGTATATCGTCATAAGTGATATAGTGATGGTATATAACGTCATACCGTATAACGTAATAGTATATAACGTTATACCGTATAACGTAATAGTATATAACGTTATACCGTATAACGTAATAGTATATAACGTTATACCGTATAACGTAATAGTATATAACGTTATACCGTATAACGTAATAGTATATAACGTTATACCGTATAACGTAATAGTATATAACGTTATACCGTATAACGTAATAGTATATAACGTTATAAGTGATATAGTGATGCAATATAACGTTATAAGTGATATAGTGATGCAATATAACGTTATGCGTTATAACGTAATAGTATATGACGTTATTCGTCATATAGTGGTGCAATATAACGTTATAAGTGATATAGTGATGCAATATATCGTGATGCGTTATAACGTAATAGTATATAACGTTATACGTCACATAGTGATGCAATATAACGTTATGCGTCATAATGTAATAGTATGTAACCGTATACGTCACATAGTAATGCACTATGTCGTTATACGTTGTAACGTAAGGCTCCATAACGTTATGCGTCCTATAGTAATGCAATATAACGTTATAAGAAATATAGTGATGCTATATAACGTTATACCGTATAACGTAATAGTATATAACGTTATACGTCATATAGTGATGCAGTACAACGTTATAGGATATAACGTAATAGTATATGACGTTATACGTCATATAGTGGTGCAAGATAACGTTATAAGTGATATAGTGATGCAATATAACGTTATAAATTATAACGTAATAGTATAAACGTTATACATCATATAGTGATGCATTATAACGTTATAAGTGATATAGTGATACAATATAACGTTATACCTTATAACGTAATACTATATAAGGTTATACTTCATATAGTGATGCAATATATCGTTATATCTTATAACGTAATAAAATACATCGTTATACGTCATATAGTGACGCAGTATAACGTTATAGGTTGTAACGTAATACTCCATAACGTTATACGTCATATAGTAATGCAACATAATGTTATTCGTTATAACAGTATATGACGTTGTACGTCATATAGTGATGCAGTACAACGTTATAGGTTATAACGTAATAGTATATAACGTTATACGTCATATAGTGATGCGGTATAACGTTATAGGATATAACGCAATAGTATATAACGTTATACGTCACATAGTAATGCAATATGTCGTTATACGTTGTAACGTAATGCTCCATAACGTTATACGTCATATAGTAATGCAATATAACGTTATACGTTATAACGTAACAGTATATGACGTTATTCATCATATAGTGATGCAATATGTAGTCATACGTTATAGCGTAATACTCTATGACGTTATACGTTATAATGTAATAGTATATGACGTTATGCGTCATATAGTGATACAATATAAAGTTATAAGTGATATAGCGATGCAATATAACGTTATAAGTGATATAGTGATGCAATATAACGTTATGCGTTATAACGTAATAGTATATGACGTTATTCGTCATATAGTGGTGCAATATAACGTTATAAGTGATATAGTGGTGCAATATACCGTTATGCGTTATAACGTAATAGTATATAACGTTATACGTCACATAGTGATGCAATATATCGTTATCCGTTATAGCGTAATAGTATATAACGTTACACGTCATATAGTGATGCAATATAACGTCATGCATTATAACGTAATAGTATGTAACCGTATACGTCACATAGTAATGCAACATGTCGTTATACGTTGTAACGTAACGCTCCATAACGTTATGCGTCCTATAGTAATGCAATATAACGTTATACGTTATAACGTAACAGTATATGACGTTATTCGTCATATAGTGATGCAATATGTAGTCATACGTTATGGCGTAATACACTATAACGTTATACGTTACAACGTAACAGTATATGACGTTATTCGTCGTATAGTGATGCAATATGTAGTCATACGTTATGGCGTAATACTCTATAACGTTATACGATATAATGTAATATTATATGACGTTATGCGTGATATAGTGATGCAATATAACGTTATACCGTATAACGTAAGAGTATATAACGTTATACGTCACATAGTGATGAAATATGTAGTCACACTTTATAGCGTAATGCTCAATAACGTTATACGTCATATACTGATGCAGTATAACGTTACAGGTTATAACGCAATAGTATATAACGTTATACATCATATAGTGGTGCAATATAACGTTATACGTGATATTCTAATGCAATATAACGTTATGCGTTATAAAGTAACTGTATATGACGTTATTCGTCATATAGTGATACAATATGTAGTCATACGTTATGGCGTAATACACTATAACGTTATACGTTATAATGTAATAGTATATGACGTTATGCGTCATATAGTGATGCAATGTAACGTTATACGTTATAACGTAATAGTCTATATCGCTATACGTCACATTGTGATGCAATATAGCGTTATGCGTTATAACGTAATAGTATATAACGTTATACGACATATAGTGATGCAGCATAACGTTATAGGATATAAAGCAATAGTATATAACGTTATACGTCACATAGTAATGCAATATGTCGTTACACGTTGTAACGTAATGCTCCATAACGTTCTGCGTCATATAGTAATGCAATATAACGTTATACGTTATAACGTAACAGTATATGACGTTATTCGTCATATAGTGATGCAATATGTAGTCATACGTCATAGCGTAATACTCTATTACGTTATTCGTTATAATGTAATAGTATATGACGTTATGCGTCATATAGTGATACAATATAAAGTTATAAGAGATATAGTTGTGCAATATAACGTTTTACCTTATATCGTAATAGTATATAACGTTATACGTCATATAGTGATGCAGTTCAACGTTATACCTTAAAACGTAATACTCCATAACGTTATACGTCATATAGAGATGCAATATAACGTTAAACGTTATAACGTAACAGTGTATGACGTTATTCGTCATATAGTGATGCAATATGTAGTCATACGTTATGGCGTAATACACCATAACGTTATACGTCATAACGTAACAGTATATGACGTTATTCGTCGTATAGTGATGCAATATGTAGTTATACGTTATGCCGTAATACTCTATTAGGTTATACGATATAATGTAATATTATATGACGTTATGCGTGATATAGTGATGCAATATAACGTTATACGTTATAACGTACTAGTATATAACGATATACTTCATATAGTGATGCAGTATAACGTTATAAGAAATATAGTGATGCTGTATAACGTTATACGTTATAACGTAATAGTATATAACGTTATACGTCATATAGTGATGCAGTATAACGTTACAGGATATAACGCAATAGTATTTAACGTTATACGCCACATAGTAATGCAATATGTCGTTATACGCTGTAACGTAATGCTCCATAACGTTATACGTCATATAGTAATGCAATATAACGTTATGCGTTATAACGTAACAGTATATGACGTTATTCGTCATATAGTGATGCAATATGTAGTCATACGTTATAGCGTAATGCTCCATAACGTTATGCGTCATATAGTAATGCAATATATCGTTATACGTTATATCGAAATAGTATATAACGTTATACGTCATATAGTGATGCAATATATCGTTATACGTTATAACGTAATAGTATATAACGTTACACGTCATATAGGGATGCAGTATAGCGTTATAGGTTATAACGCAATAGTATATAACGATATACGTCATATAGTGGTGCAATATTACGTTATAAGTGATATCGTGATGCAATATAACGTTGTGCGATATAACGTAATAGTATATAACGTTATACGTCACATAGTGATGCAATATATCGTTATACGTTATAACGTAATAGTATATAACGTTATACGTCATATAGTGATGCAGTATAACGTTATAGGTTATAACGCAATAGTACATAACGTTATACGTCGTATAGTGATGCAGTATAACGTTATAGGTCATAACGCAATAGTACATAACGTTATACGTCGTATAGTGATGCAGTACAACGTTATAGGTTATAACGTAATAGTATATAACGGTATACTTCACATAGTGATGGAATATATAGTTATACCTTATACCGTAACAGTATATGACGATATACGTCATATAGTGATGCAATATAGCATTATACGTTATAACGTAATAGTATATAACGTTAGACATCATATAGTGATGCAATATATCGTCATACGTTATAACGTAATAGTCTATATCGTTATACGTCATATAGTGGTGGAATATATTGTTATACGTTACAACGTAATAGTATATAACGTTATACGTCATATAGTGATGCAATATATCGTTATACGTTATAACGTAATAGTATATAACGTTATACGTCATATAGTGATGCAGTATAGCGTTATAGGTTATAACGCAATAGTATATAACGATATACGTCATATAGTGGTGCAATATTACGTTACAAGTGATATACTGATGCAATATAACGTTGTGCGTTATAACGTAATAGTATATAATGTTATACGTCATATAGTGGTGCAATATATCGTTATACCTTATAACGTAATAGTATATAAGGTTTTTCTTCATATAGTGATGCAATATATCGTTATACCATATAACGTAAGAGTATATAAGGTTATACTACACATAGTGATGCAATATATCGATATACCTTATAACGTAATAGTATATAACGTTATACGTCATATAGTGACGCAGTATAACGTTATAGGTTGTAACGTAATACTCCATAACGTTATACGTCATATAGTAATGCAATATAACGTTATACGTTAAAACAGTATATGACGTTATACGTCATATTGTGATGCACTATAACGATATAGGAAATAACGTAATAGTATATAACGTTATACGTCACATAGTGATGAAATATATCGTTATCCGTTATAACGTAATAGTATATAACGTTGTACGTCATATAATAATGCAATATAACGTTATGCATTATAAGGTAATAGTATATAACGTTATACGTCACATAGTGATGCAATATAACGTTATAAGTGATATAGTGATGCAATATAACGTTATACCTTATAATGTAATAGTATATAAGGTTATACGTCATATAGTGATGCAGTACAACGTTATAGGTTGTAACGTAATAGTATATAACGTTATGCGTCATATAGTGATGCAGTACAACGTTATAGGATATAACGTAATAGTATATGACGTTATACGTCATATAGTGGCGCAATATATCGTTATACCTTATAATGTAATAGTATATAAGGTTATACTTCATATAGTGATGCAATATAACGTTATAAGTGATATACTGATGCAATATAACGTTATGCGTTAATACGTAATACTCCATAACGTTATACGTCATATAGTAAAGCAACATAACGTTATACGTTATAACAGTTTATAACATTATACATCATATAGTGATGCAGTATAACGTTATAGGTAATAACGTAATAGTATAAATCGTTATACGATATAAGGTAATACTCTATAACACTATACGTTATAACGTAATAATTCATAACGTTATACGTCATATAGGGATGCTATATAACGTTATAAGTGATATAGTGATGCAATATACCGTTATACCTTATAACGTAATAGTATATAACGTTATACGTCATATAGTGATGCAGTACAACGTTATAGGTTATAAACGTAATAGTATATGACATTATACGTCATATAGTGGTGCAATATAACGTTATAAGTGCCATAGTGATGCACTATAACGTTATGCGTTATAACGTAATAGTATATAACGTTATACGACACATAGTGATGCAATATATCGTTATACGTTGTAACGTAATACTCCATAACGTTATACGTCATATAGTAATGCAATATAACGTTATACGTTAAAACGTAATACTCCATAACGTTATACGTCACATAGTAATGCAATATGTCGTTATACGTTGTAACGTAATGCTCCATAACGTTGTACGTCATATAGTAATGCAATATAACGTTATACGTTATAACGTAACAGTATAGGGACGTTACTCGTCATATAGTGATGCAATATGTAGTCATACGTTATAGCGTAATAGTCTATAACGTTATACGTTATAATGTAATAGTATATGACGTTATACGTCATATAGGGATGCTATATAACGTTATAAGTGATATAGTGATGCAATATACCGTTTATACCTTATAACGTAATAGTACATAACGTTATACGTCATATAGTGATGCAGTACAACGTTATAGGTTATAACGTAATAGTATATGACATTATACGTCATATAGTGGTGCAATATAACGTTATAAGTGCCATAGTGATGCACTATAACGTTATGCGTTATAACGTAATAGTATATAACGTTATACGTCACATAGTGATGGAATATATAGTTATACCTTGTAACGTAATACTCCATAACGTTATACGTCAAATAGTGATGCAATATAACGTTATACGTTATAGCGTAACAGAATATGACGTTACACGTCATATAGTGATGCAATATAACGTTATACGTTATAACGTAACAGAATGTGACGTTATACGTCATATAATGATGCAATATAACGTTATAAGTGATATAGTGATGCTATATACCGTTATACCTTATAACGTAATAGTATAAATCGTTATACGATATGAGGTAATACTCTATAACGCTATACGTTATAACGTAATAGCATATAAGGTTATACGTCGTACAATGATGCAATATAACATTATCCGTTATAACGTAATAGTATATAAGGTTATACTTCATATAGTGATGCAATATATCGTTATACTTTATAACGTAATGGTATATAGCGTTATACGTCATATAGTGGTCCAGTATAACGCTATAGGATATAACGTAATAGTATATAACGTTATACGTCACATAGTGATGGAATATTTAGTTATACCTTATATCGTAATACTCCATAACGTTATACGTCATATAGTGATGCAGTATAACGTTATACGTGATATGGTGATGCAATAAAACGTTATGCGATATAACGTAATACTATATAAGGTTAAACTTCATATAGTGGTCCAGTATAACATTATAGGATATAACGTAATAGTATATAACGTTATACGTCACATAGTGATGGAATATATAGTTATACCTTGTAACGTAATACTCCATAACGTTATACGTTATAACGTAATATTTCATAACTTTATACGTCATATAGTGATTACAGTATAACGTTATAGGAATAACGTAATAGTATATAAGGTTATAGTTCACATAGTGATGGAATATATAGTTATACCTTATAACGTAATACTCCATAACGTTATACGTCATATAGTAATGCAATATAACGTTATACGTCACATAGTGATGTAATATACCGTTATACATTATAACGTAATAGTATATAATGTTATACGTCTTACAATGATGCAATATAACGCTATACGTTATAACGTAATAGTTCATAACGTTATACGTCAAATAGGGATGCAGTACAACGTTATAGGTTATAACGTAATAGTATATGACATTATACGTCACATAGTGATGCAATTTAACGTTATGCGTTATAACGTAATAGTATAAACCGTCATACGTTATAACGTAATACTCTATAACGTTATACGTTATAACGTAATAGTTCATAACGTTATACGTCATATAGGTATGCTATATAACGTCATACCACAGTGATGCAATATATCTTTATACCTTATAACGTAATAGTATATAACGTTATTCGTCATACAGTGATGCAATATAACGATATACGTTATAACGTAATAGTATATAACGTTATACGTCACATAGTAATGTAATATGTCGTTATACGTTAAATCGTAATACTTCATAACGTTATACTTCATATAGTGATGCAATATAACGTTATACGTTATAACGTAACAGAATATGACGTTATACGTCATATAGTGATGCAATATAAAGTTATAAGTGACATAGTGATGCAATAAAACACTATACGTTATAACGTAATAGTTCATAACGTTATACGACATATAGGGATGCTATATAACGTCATACGTCACATAGTGATGTAATAAACCGTTATACAATATAACGTAATAGTATATAATGTTATACGTCTTACAATGATGCAATATAACGCCATACGTAATAACGTAATAGTTCATAACGTTATACGTCAAATAGGGATGCAGTACAACGTTATAGGTTATAACGTAATAGTATATGACATTATACGTCACATAGTGATGCAGTACAACGTTATAGGTTATAACGTAATAGTATATGACATTATACGTCACATAGTGATGCAGTACAACGTTATAGGTTATAACGTAATAGTATATGATATTATACGTCATATAGTGGTGCAATATAACGTTATAAGTGCCATAGTAGTGCAATATAACGTTATGCCTTATAACCTAATAGTATATAACGTTATACGTCATATAGTGATGCAATATAACGTTATGCATTATAGCGTAAAGGTATATAACGTTATACGTCACATAGTGATGCAATATATCGTTATACCTTATAACGTAAAAGTATATAACGTTATACGTCACATGGTAATGCAATATGTCGTTTTACGTTGTAACGTAGTGCTCCATAACGTTATACGTCATATAGTGGTGCAGTACAACGTTATATGTTATAACTTAATAGTATATGACGTCATCCGTCATATAGTGGTGCAATATATCGTTATACCATATAATGTAATAGTATATAAGGTTATACTTCATATAGTAATGCAATATATCGTTATACCTTATAACGTAATAGTATATAACGTTATACGTCATATAGTGATGCAATATGTAGTCATACGTTATAGCGTAATTCTCTATAACGTTATACGTTATAATGTAACAGTATATGACCTTATGCGTCATATAGTGATACAATATAACGTTATAAGTGGTATAGTGATGCAATATAACGTTATAAGTCATATAGTGATGCAATATAACGTTATGGGTTATAACGTAATAGTTTAAATCGTTATACGATATAAGGTAATACTCTATAACGCTATACGTTATAACGTAATAGTTCATAACGTTATACGTCATATAGGGATGCTGTATAACGTTATAAGTGATATAGTGATGCAATATAACGTTATACCTTATAACGTAATAGTACATAACGTTATACGTCACATAGTGATAAAATATATCGTTATCCGTTATAACGTAATAGTAAATAACGTTATACGTTAAAACGTAATACTCCATAACGTTATACGTCATATAGTGTTGCAATATAACGTTATGCGTTATAACGTACTAGTATATAACGTTACGCTTCATATAGTGAAGCAATATAACGTTATAAGTGATATAGTGATGCAATATAACGTTATACCTTATAACGTAATAGTATATAACGTTATACGTCATATAGTGATGCAATATAACGTTATAAGTGATACAGTGATGCAATATAACGTTATACCTTATTACGTAATAGTATATAACGTTATACGTCATATAGTGAAGCGGTACAACGTTATAGGTTATAACGTAATATTATACGACGTTATACGTCATATAGTGATGCAGTATAACGTTATAGGTTATAACGTAATAGTATATGACGTTATACGTCATATAGTGGAGCAATATATCGTTATACCATATAATGTAATAGTATATAAGGTTATACTTCATATAGTAATGCAATATATCGTTATACCTTATAACGTAATAGTATATAACGTTATACGTCATATAGTGATGCAGTATAACGTTATAGGTTATAACGCAATAGTATATAACGTTATACGTCACATAGTCATACAATATGTCGTTATACGTTGTAACGTAATGCTCCATAACGTTATGCGTCATATAGTAATACAATATACCGTTATACGTTATAACGTAACAGTATATGACGTTATTCGTCATAGAGTGATGCAATATGTAGTCATACGTTACAGCGAAATACTCTATAACGTTATAAGTTATAATGTAATAGTACATGACGTTATGCGTCATACAGTGATGCAATATAACGTTATAAGTGATATAGTGGTACAATATAACGTTATAAGCGATATAGTGATGCAATATAACGTTATAAGTGATACAGTGATGCAATATAACGTTATACCTTATTACGTAATAGTATATAACGTTATACGTCATATAGTGAAGCGGTACAACGTTATAGGTTATAACGTAATATTATACGACGTTATACGTCATATAGTGATGCAATATAACGTTGTGCGATATAACGTAATAGTATATAACGTTATACGTCATATAGTGATGCAGTACAACGTTATAGGTTATAACGTAATAGTATATGACGTTATACGCCATAAGGTGGTGCAATATAACGTTATAAGTTATAAAGAAATAGTATAAAGGTTATACGTCATATAGTGGTGCAATGTAACGTTATAAGTGATATAGTTATGCAATATATCGTTATACCTTATAACGTAATTGTATATAACGTTATACGTCACATAGTGATGAAATATATCGTTATCCGTTATAACGTAATAGTATATAATGTTATACGTCATATAGTGATGCAATATAACGTTATAAGTGATATAGTGATGCAATATAACGTTATACCTTATAACGTAATAGTATATAACGTTATACGTCATATAGTGATGCAGTACATCGTTATATGTTATAACGTAATGGTATATAACGTTATACTTCACATAGTGATGGAATATATAGTTATACCTTATACCGTAACAGTATATGACGTTATACGTCATATAGTGATGCAATATAGCATTATACGTTATAGCGTAATAGTATATAACGTTAGACATCATATAGTGATGCAATATATCGTTATACGTTATAACGTTATAGTCTATATCGTTATACGTCATATAGTGGTGGAATATATTGTTATACGTTATAACGTAATATTATATAACGTTATACTTCGTATAGTGATGGAGTATATAGTTATACCCAATAACGTAGTAGTATATAACGTTATACGTCATATAGTGATGCAGTATAACGTTATAGGTTATAACGTAATAATTTATATCGTCATTCGTCATATAGTGATGCAGTATAACGTTATAGTTTATGACGTAATAGTATATAACGTTATACGTCACATAGTAATGCATTATGTCGTTATACGTTATACCGTAATACTCCGTAACGTTATACATGATATAGTGATGCAATATAACGTCATGCGTTATAACGTAATAGTATGTAAGGTTATACTTCATATAGTGATGCAATATAACGTTATAAGTTATAACGTAATAGTATCAACGTTATACGTCATATAGTGATGCAGTACAACGTTATAGGTTATAACGTAATAGTATATAACATTATACGTCATATAGTGACGCAGTATAACGTTATAGGTTGTAACGTAATACTCCATTACGTTATACGTCATATAGAAATGCCATATAACGTTATACGTTATAAAAGTATATGATGTTATATGTCAATTAGTGATGCAGTATAACGTTATAGGTGATAACATAATAGTATATAACGTTATACGTCACATAGTGATGAAATATATCGTTATCCGTTATAACGTTAGAGTATATAACGTTATACGTCATATAGTGATGCAGTATAACGTTATAGGTTATATCGCAATAGTATATAACGTTATACGTCACATAGTAATGGATTATGTCGTTACACGTTGTAATGTAATGCTCCATAACGTTATGCGTCATATAGTAATGCAATATAACGTTATACGTTATAACGAAACAGTATATGACGTTATTCGTCATATAGTGATGCAATATGTAGTCATACGTCATAGCGTAATACTCTATTACGTTATTCGTTATAATGTAATAGTATATGACGTTATGCGTCATATAGTGATACAATATAAAGTTATAAGAGATATAGTTGTGCAATATAACGTTTTACCTTATATCGTAATAGTATATAACGTTATACGTCATATAGTGATGCAGTACAACGTTGCATGTTATATCGTAATAGTATATGACGTTATACGTCATATAGTGGTGCAATATAACGTTATAAGTGATATAGTGATGCTATATAACGTTATACCTTATAAGGTAATAGTATATAACGTTATACGTCATATAGTGATGCAGTTCAACGTTATACGTTAAAACGTAATACTCCATAACGTTATACGCCATATAGAGAAGCAATATAACGTTAAACGTTATAACGTAACAGTGTATGACGTTATTCGTCATATAGTGATGCAATATGTAGTCATACGTTATGGCGTAATACACCATAACGTTATACGTCATAACGTAACAGTATATGACGTTATTCGTCGTATAGTGATGCAATATGTAGTTATACGTTATGGCGTACTACTCTATTAGGTTATACGATATAATGTAATATTATATGACGTTATGCGTGATGTAGTGATGCAATATAACGTTATACGTTATAACGTACTAGTATATAACGATATACTTCATATAGTGATGCAGTATAACGTTATAAGAAATATAGTGATGCTATATAACGTTATACGTTATAACGTAATAGTATATAACGTTATACGCCATATAGTGATGCAGTATAACGTTACAGGATATAACGCAATAGTATTTAACGTTATACGCCACATAGTAATGCAATATGTCGTTATACGCTGTAACGTAATGCTCCATAACGTTATACGTCATATAGTAATGCAATATAACGTTATGCGTTATAACGCAACAGTATATGACGTTATTCGTCATATAGTGATGCAATATGTAGTCATACGTTATAGCGTAATAGTCTATAACGTTATACGTTATAATGTAATAGTATATGACGTTATGCGTCATATAATGATGCAATATAACGTTATAAGTGATATAGTGATGCAATATAACGTTATGCGTTATAACGTAATAGTCTATATCGTTATACGTCATATATTGATGCAATATAATGTTATGCGTCATATAGTGGTGCAATATATCGTTATACGTTATAACGTAATAGTATATAAGGTTATACGTCACACAGTGATGGAAAATATAGTTATATCCTATAACGAACAGTATATTACGTTATGCTTCATATAGTGATGCAGTATAACGTTATAAGTGATATGGTGAAGCAAGATTACGTTATGCCTTATAACGTACTAGTATGTAACGTTATACTTCATATAGTGATGCAATATAACGTTATACGTTATAACGTAACAGAATATGACGTTATACGTCATATAGTGATGCAATATAACGTTAAATGTGACATAGTGATGCAATATAACGTTATGCGTTATAACGTAATAGTATAAATCGTTATACGATATAAGGTAATACTCTATAACACTATACGTTATAACGTAATAGTTCATAACGTTATACGTCATATAGGGATGCTATATAACGTTATGAGTGTTATAGTGATGCAATATATCGTTATACCTTATAACGTAATAGTATATAACGTTATACGTCATATAGCGATGCAGTACAACGTTATAGGTTATAACGTAATAGTATATGACATTATACGACATATAGTGGTGCAATATAACGTTATAAGTGCCATAGTGATGCACTATAACGTTATGCGTTATAACGTAATAGTATATAACGTTATACGACACATAGTGATGCAATATATCGTTATACCTTATAACGTAAAAGTATATAACGGTATTCGTCACATAGTGGTGCAGTATAACGTTACAGGTAATAACGTAATAGTATATAACGTTATGCGTCACATGGTGATGCAGTATAACGTTATATGTTATAGCGTAATAGTATATAACGTTATACGTCACATAGTAATGCAATATGTCGTTATACGTTGTAACGTAATGCTCCATACCTTTATACGTCATATAGTAATGCAATATAACGTTATACGTTATAACGTAGCAGTATATGACGTTATTCGTCATATAGTGATGCAATATGTAGTTATACGTTATAGCGTAATAGTCTATAACGTTGTACGTTATAACGTAATAGTATATGACGCTATACGACATATAGTGGTGCAATATAACGTGATAAGTGATATAGTGATGAAATATAACGTTATGCGTTATAACGTACTAGTATATAACGTTATACTTCATACAGTGATGCAATATAACGCTATAAGTGATATAATGATGCAATATAACGTTATATCTTATAACGTAATACTATTTAAAGTTATAGGTCATATAGTGATGCAGTACAACGTTATAGGTTATAACGTAATAGTATATGTCGTTATACGTCATATAGTAGTGCAATATAACGTTATAAGTGATATAGAGATGCAATATAACGTTATAAGTGATATAGTGATGCAATATAACGTTATGCGTTATAACGTAATAGTATGTGACGTTATTCGTCATATAGTGGTGCAATATAACGTTATAAGTGATATAGTGATGCAATATAACGTTATATCTTATAACGTAATACTATTTAAAGTTATAGGTCATATAGTGATGCAGTACAACGTTATAGGTTATAACGTAATAGTATATAACGTTATACGTCACGCAGTGATGGAATATTTACTTATTCCTTATAACGAATAGCGTATTAAGTTATGCGTCATATAGTGACGCAATATAACGTTATAAGTGATATAGTGATGCAAAATAGCATTATGGGTTATAACGTACTATTATATAACGTTATACCTTATAACGTTATAGGTTACAACGTAATAGTATATAACGTTATACGTCCCATAGTGATGAAATATAACGTTATCCATTATAACGCAATAATATACAACGTCATACGTCCTATAGTGACGCAATATAACGTTATGCGTTACAACGTAATAGTATATAAGGTTATACTTCATATAGCGATGCAATATATCGTTATACCTTATAACGTAATAGTATATAACGTTATACGTCACATAGTAATGCAATATGTCGTTACACGTTATAACGTAATACTCCATAACGTTATACGTCATATAGTGAGGCAATATAAAGTTATACGTCATATAGTGATGCATTATATCGCTAAACATTATAATGTAATAGTATATAACGTTATACGTCATATAGTGATGCTATATAACGTCATACGTCACATAGTGATGCAATATATCGTTATGCCTAATAAAGTAATAGTATACAGCGTTAAACGTCATACAATGATGCAATATAACGTTTTACGTTATAACGTAATTGTATATAACGCTATACGTCATATAGAGATGCTATATAACGTTATACGTTATAACGCTATAGTATAAACGTTATATGTCATATAGTGATGAAATATAACGTTATAGGTGATATGATGAAGCAATATAACGTTATCCGTTATATCGTAATAGTATATAAGGTTATACTTCATATAGTGATGCAATATACCGTTATACCTTATAACGTAATAGTATATAACGTTATACGTCACATAGTGATGCAATATAACGTTATGCGTCATAATGTAATAGTATGTAACCGTATACGTCACATAGTAATGCACTATGCCGTTATACGTTGTAACGTAACGCTCCATAACGTTATGCGTCCTATAGTAATGCAATATAACGTTATACGTTATAACGTAACAGTATATGACGTTATTCGTCATATAGTGATGCAATATGTAGTCATACGTTATGGCGTAATACACTATAACGTTATACTTTACAACGTAACAGTATATGACGTTATTCGTCGTATAGTGATGCAATATGTAGACATACGTTATGGCGTAATACTCTATAACGTTATACGATATAATGTAATATTATATGACGTTATGCGTGATATAGTGATGCAATATAACGTTATACCGTATAACGTAAGAGTATATAACGTTATACGTCACATAGTGATGAAATATATCGTTATCCGTTATAACGTAATAGAATATAACGTTATACGTCATATAGTGGTGCAATATAACGTTATACGTTATAACGTAGCAGTATATGACGTTATTCGTCATATAGTGATGCAATATGTAGTCATACGTCATAGCGTAATACACTATAACGTTATACGTTATAATGTAATAGTATATGACGTTATGCGTCATATAGTGATGCAATGTAACGTTATACGTTATAACGTAATAGTCTATATCGCTATACGTCACATTGTGATGCAATATAGCGTTATGCGTTATAACGTAATAGCATATAACGTTATACGTCATATAGTGATGCAGTATAACGTTATAGGATATAAAGCAATAGTATATAACGTTATACGTCACATAGTAATGCAATATGTCGTTACACGTTGTAACGTAATGCTCCATAACGTTCTGCGTCATATAGTAATGCAATATAACGTTATACGTTATAACGTAACAGTATATGACGTTATTCGTCATATAGTGATGCAATATGTAGTCATACGTCATAGCGTAATACTCTATTACGTTATTCGTTATAATGTAATAGTATATGACGTTATGCGTCATATAGTGATACAATATAAAGTTATAAGAGATATAGTTGTGCAATATAACGTTTTACCTTATATCGTAATAGTATATAACGTTATACGTCATATAGTGATGCAGTACAACGTTGCATGTTATATCGTAATAGTATATGACGTTATACGTCATGTAGTGGTGCAATATAACGTTATAAGTGATATAGTGATGCTATATAACGTTATACCTTATAAGGTAATAGTATATAACGTTATACGTCATATAGTGATGCAGTTCATCGTTAAACGTTAAAACGTAATACTCCATAACGTTATACGTCATATAGAGATGCAATATAACCTTAAACGTTATAACGTAACAGTGTATGACGTTATTCGTCATATAGTGATGCAATATGTAGTCATACGTTATGGCGTAATACACCATAACGTTATACGTCATAACGTAACAGTATATGACGTTATTCGTCGTATAGTGATGCAATATGTAGTTATACGTTATGGTGTAATACTCTATTAGGTTATACGATATAATGTAATATTATATGACGTTATGCGTGATATAGTGATGCAATATAACGTTATACGTTATAACGTACTAGTATATAACGATATACTTCATATAGTGATGCAGTATAACGTTATAAGAAATATAGTGATGCTATATAACGTTATACGTTATAACGTAATAGTATATAACGTTATACGTCATATAGTGATGCAGTATAACGTTACAGGATATAACGCAATAGTATTTAACGTTATACGCCACATAGTAATGCAATATGTCGTTATACGCTGTAACGTAATGCTCCATAACGTTATACGTCATATAGTAATGCAATATAACGTTATGCGTTATAACGTAACAGTATATGACGTTATTCGTCATATAGTGATGCAATATGTAGTCATACGTTATAGCGTAATGCTCCATAACGTTATGCGTCATATAGTAATGCAATATATCGTTATACGTTATATCGAAATAGTATATAACGTTATACGTCATATAGTGATGCAATATATCGTTATACGTTATAACGTAATAGTATATAACGTTACACGTCATATAGGGATGCAGTATAGCGTTATAGGTTATAACGCAATAGTATATAACGATATACGTCATATAGTGGTGCAATATTACGTTATAAGTGATATCATGATGCAATATAACGTTGTGCGATATAACGTAATAGTATATAACGTTATACGTCACATAGTGATGCAATATATCGTTATACGTTATAACGTAATAGTATATAACGTTATACGTCATATAGTGATGCAGTATAACGTTATAGGTTATAACGCAATAGTACATAGTGTTATACGTCGTATAGTGGTGCAGTACAACGTTATAGGTTATAACGTAATAGTATATAACGGTATACTTCACATAGTGATGGAATATATAGTTATACCTTATACCGTAACAGTATATGACGATATACGTCATATAGTGATGCAATATAGCATTATACGTTATAACGTAATAGTATATAACGTTAGACATCATATAGTGATGCAATATATCGTCATACGTTATAACGTAATAGTCTATATCGTTATACGTCATATAGTGGTGGAATATATTGTTATACGTTACAACGTAATAGTATATAGCGTTATACGTCATATAGTGATGCAGTATAGCGTTATAGGTTATAACGCAATAGTATATAACGATATACGTCGTATAGTGGTGCAGTACAACGTTATAGGTTATAACGTAATAGTATATAACGGTATACTTCACATAGTGATGCAATATATCGTTATACGTTATAACGTAATAGTATATAACGTTATACGTCATATAGTGATGCAGTATAGCGTTATAGGTTATAACGCAATAGTATATAACGATATACGTCATATAGTGGTGCAATATTACGTTATAAGTGATATCGTGATGCAATATAACGTTGTGCGTTATAACGTAATAGTATATAACGTTATACGTCATATAGTGGTGCAATATATCGTTATACCTTATAACGTAATAGTATATAACGTTATACGTCATATAGTGACGCAGTATAACGTTATAGGTTGTAACGTAATACTCCATAACGTTATACGTCATATAGTAATGCAATATAACGTTACACGTTAAAACAGTATATGACGTTATACGTCATATTGTGATGCAGTATAACGATATAGGAAAGAACGTAATAGTATATGACGCTATACGTCATATAGTGGCGCAATATATCGTTATACCTTATAATGTAATAGTATATAAGGTTATACTTCATATAGTGATGCAATATAACGTTATAAGTGATATACTGATGCAATATAACGTTATGCGTTAATACGTAATACTCCATAACGTTATACGTCATATAGTAAAGCAACATAACGTTATACGTTATAACAGTTTATAACATTATACATCATATAGTGATGCAGTATAACGTTATAGGTAATAACGTAATAGTATAAATCGTTATACGATATAAGGTAATACTCTATGACACTATACATTATAACGTAATAGTTCATAACGTCATACGTCATATAGGGATGCTATATAACCTTATAAGTGATATAGTGATGCAATATATCGTTATACCTTATAACGTAATAGTATATAACGTTATACGTCACATAGTGATGCAGTACAACGTTATAGGTTATAACGTAATAGTATATGACATTATACGTCATATAGTGGTGCAATATAACGTTATAAGTGCCATAGTGATGCACTATAACGTTATGCGTTATAACGTAATAGTATATAACGTTATACGACACATAGTGATGCAATATATCGTTATACGTTGTAACGTAATACTCCATAACGTTATACGTCATATAGTAATGCAATATAACGTTATACGTTAAAACGTAATACTCCATAACGTTATACGTCACATAGTAATGCAATATGTCGTTATACGTTGTAACGTAATGCTCCATAACGTTGTACGTCATATAGTAATGCAATATAACGTTATACGTTATAACGTAACAGTATAGGACGTTATTCGTCATATAGTGATGCAATATGTAGTCATACGTTATAGCGTAATAGTCTATAACGTTATACGTTATAATGTAATAGTATATGACGTTATGCGTCATATAATGATGCAATATAACGTTATATCTGATATAGTGATGCAATATACCGTTATAAGTGCCATAGTGATGCAATATAACGTTCTGCTGTATAACGTAATAGTCTATATCGTTATACGTCATATAGTGATGCTATATAACGTTATAAGTGATATAGTGATGCAATATATCGTTATACCTTATAACGTAATAGTATATAACGTTATACGTCATATAGTGATGCAGTACAATGTTATAGGTTATAACGTAATAGTATATGACATTATACGTCATATAGTGGTGCAATATAACGTTATAAGTGCCATAGTGATGCACTATAACGTTATGCGTTATAACGTAATAGTATATAACGTTATACGTCACAAAGTGTTGCAATATATCGTTATACCTTATAACGTAATAGTATATAACGTTATAGGTCATATAGTGATGCAGTATAACGTTATAGTTTATAACGTAATAGTATATGACGTTATACACCACATAGTAATGCAATATAACGTTATAAGTGATATAGTGATTCAATATAACGTAAAGCGTTAAAACGTACTAGTATGTAACGTTAAACTTCATATAGTGATGCAATATATCATTAAACTTTATTATGTAATAGTATATAACGTTATATGTCATATAGTGATGCAGTACAATGTTATAGGTTATAACGTAATAGTATATGACATTATACGTCATATAGTGGTGCAATATAACGTTATAAGTGCCATAGTGATGCACTATAACGTTATGCGTTATAACGTAATAGTATATAACGTTATACGTCACAAAGTGTTGCAATATATCGTTATACCTTATAACGTAATAGCATACAACGTTATACGCCACATAGTAATGCAATACAACGTTATAAGTGATATAGTGATGCAATATAACGTTATGCGTTATAACGTAATAGTATATAAGGTTATACTTCATATAGTGATGCAATATAATGTTATAAGTTATAACCTAATAGTATAAACGTTATACATCATATAGTGATGCAATATGACATTATATGTGATATAGTGATGCAATATAACGTTATACGTTATAACGTAACAGAATATGACGTTATACGTCATATAGTGATGCAATACAACGTTATTAGTGATATAGTGATGCAATAGCGTTTTGCGTTATAACGTAATAATGTATAAGGTTATACCTCATATAGTGATGCAATATATTGTTATATGTTATAACGTAATGGTATAAACGTTATACGTCATACAGTGATGCAGTACATCGTTATACGTTATAACGTAATAGTATATGACGTTATAAGTCATATAGTGGTGCAATAAAACGTTACAAGTGATATAGTGATGCAATATATCGTTATAACTTATAACGCAATAGCATATAACGCTATGTCACATAGTGATGCAATATATCGTTATACGTTGTAACGTAATACTACATAACGTTATACGTCATATAGTCATGCAATATAACGTTATAAGTTATAACAGTATATGACGTTATACGTCATATAGTGATGCAGTATATCGTTACAGGTAATAACGTAATAGTATATAACGTTATACGTCACATAGTGATGAAATATATCGCTATCCGTTATAACGTAATAGTATATAACGTTATACGTCATATAGTGATGCAGTACAACGTTATAGGTTATAACGTAATAGCATATGACGTTATACGTCATATAGTCGTGGAATATAACGTTAAAAGTGATATAGTGATGCAATATATCGTTATACGTTATAAAGTAATAGTTCATAACGTTATACGTCATATAGTAATGCAATATAACGTTATACGTTATAACAGTATATGACGTTATACATCATATAGTGACGCAGTACAACGTTATAGGTTATAACGTAATAGTATGTAACGTTATACGTCATATAGTAATGCAATATAACGTTATAAGTGATATAGTGATGCAATATAACGTTATAGGTTGTAACGCAATAGCATATAACGCTATGTCACACAGTGATGCAATATATCGTTATACGTTGTAACGTAATACTACATAACGTTATACGTCATATAGTCATGCAATATAACGTTATAAGTTATAACAGTATATGACGTTATACGTCATATACTGATGCACTATAACGTTACAGGTAATAACGTAATAGTATATAACGTTATACGTCACATAGTGATGAAATATATCGCTATCCGTTATAACGTAATAGTATATAACGTTATACGTCATATAGTGATGCAGTATAACGTTATAGGTTGTAACGTAATAGTATGTAACGTTATACGTCATATAGTAATGCAATATAACGTTATAAGTGATATAGTGATGCAATATAACGTTATAGGTTGTAACGCAATAGCATATAACGCTATGTCACATAGTAATGCAATATATCGTTATACGTTGTAACGTAATACTCCATAACATTATACGTCATATAATAATGCAATATAACGTTATAAGTGATATAGCGCTGCAATATAACGTTATAAGTGATATACTGATGTAATCTAACGTTATACCCTATAACGTAATAGTATATAACGTTATACGTCATATAGTGATGCAGTACAACGTTATAGGTTATAACGTAGTAGTATATGACGTTATACGTCACGTAGTGGTGCCATATATCGTTATACCTTGTAATGTAATAGTATATAAGGTTATACTTCGTATGGTGATGCAATATATCGTTAAAAGTGATATATTGATGCAATATAACGTTAAATGTGACATAGTGATGCAATATAACGTTATGCGTTATAACGTAATAGTATGAATCGGTATACGATATAAGGTAATACTCTATAACACGATACGTTATAACGAAATAGTTCATAACGTTATACGTCACATAGTGATGCAATATATCGTTATACGTTGTATCGTAATACTCCATAATGTTGTACGTCATATAGTAATTCAATATAATGTTATACGTTAAAACGTGATACTCCATAACGTTATACGTCATATAGTGATGCAATATAACGCTATACGTTATGACGTAATAGTTCACAACGTTATACGTCATATAGGGATGCTATTTAACGTTATATGTAATATAGTGATGCAATATAACGTTATAAGTGATATAGTGATGCAATATAGCGTTATGCGTTATAACGTAATAGTATAAATCGTTATACGATATAAGGTAATACTCTATAACGCTATACGTTATAACGTAATAGTTCATAACGTTATACGTCATATAGTGATGCTATATAACGTTATAAGTGATATAGTGATACAATATAACGTTATATCTTATAACGTAATAGTATATAACGTTATACGTCATATAGTGATGCAATATAACGTTATACGTTATAACGTAAGAGTATATGACGTTATTCGTCATATACTGACGCAAAATATCGTTATACTTTACAACGTAATAGTATATAAGGTTATACTTCATATAGTGATGCAACATATCGTTATACGTTATAACGTAATAGTATATAACGTTATACGTCATATAGTGATGCAGTACGACGTTATAGGTTATAACGTAATAGTATATGATGTTATACGTCATATAGCGGTGCAATATAACGTTATAGGTGATATAGTGATGCCATATAACGTTATAACTGATATAGTGGTACAATATAACGTTATAAGTGATATAGTGATGCAATATAACGTTATAAGTGATATAGTAATGCAATATAACGTTATGCGTTATAACGTAATAGTTTAAATCGTTATACGATATAAGGTAGTACCGTACAACGCTATACGTTATAACGTAATAGTTCATAACGTTATGCGTCATATAGGCATGCTATGTAACGTTATAAGTGATATAGTGATGCATTGTATCTTTATACCTTATAACGTAATAGTATATATCGTTATACGTCATATAGTGACGCAGTATAACGTTATAGTTTCTAACGTAATAGTATATGACGTTATACGTTATATAGTGGTACAATATAACGTTATAAGTGATATAGTGGTACAATATAACGTTATAAGTGATATAGTGAAGCAATATAACGTTATGCGTTATAACGTAATAGTATATAACGTTATACGTTAAAACGTAATACTCCATAACGTTATACGTCATATAGTGGTGCAATATATTGTTATACCTTATAACGTAATAGTATATAAGGTTATACTTCATATAGTGATGCATTATATCGGTATACCTTATAACGTAATAGTATATAACGTTATACGTCACATAGTGATGAAATATATCTTTATCCGTTATAACGTAATAGTATATAACGTTATACGTCATATAGTGATACGATATAACGTTATACGTTATAACGTAAGAGTATATGACATTATTCGTCATATACTGATGTAAAATATCGTTATACCTTATAACGTAATAGTATATAAGGTTATACTTCATATAGTGATGCAATATAACGTTTTAAGTGATATAGTGATGCAATATAACGTTATGCGTCATAACGTAATAGTATATAAGGTTATACTTCATATAGTGATGCAATATAACGTTATGCGTCATAACGTAATAGTATATAACGTTATACCTCAAATAGTGATGCAATATATCGTTATACGTTATAACGTAATAGTATATAACGTTATACGTCATATAGTGATGCAGTATAGCGTTATAGGTTATAACGTAATAGTATATAACGTTATACGTCACATAGTCATGCAATATGTCGTTATACGTTGTAACGTAATGCTCCATAACGTTATGCGTCATATAGTTATGCAATATACCGTTATACGTTATAACGTAAAAGTATATGACGTTATTCGTCATATAGTGATGCAATATGTAGTCATACGTTATAGCGTAATACTCTATAACGTTATAAGTTATAATGTAATAGTATATGACGTTATGCGTCATATAGTGATGCAATATAACGCTATAAGTGATATAGTGATGCAATATAACGTTATATCTTATAACGTAATAGTATATAACGTTATACGTCATATAGTGATGCAGTACAACGTTATAGGTTATAGCGTAATAGTATATGACGTTGTACGTCATATAGTGATGCAATATAACGTTATAAGTGATATAGTGGTACAATATAACGTTACAAGCGATATAGTGATGCAATATAACGTTATAAGTGATATAGTGATGCAATATAAGGTTATGCGTTATAACGTAATAGTATAAATCGTTATACAATATAAGGTAATACTCTATAACGCTATATGTTATAACATAATAGTTCATAACGTTATACGTCATATAGGGATGCTATATAACGTTATAAGTGATATAGTGATGCAATATAACGTTATATCTTATAACGTAATAGTGTATATCGTTATACGTTATATTGTGAAGAACTATATCGTTATCCGTTATAACGTAATAGTATATAACGTTATACGTCATATAGTGAGGCAATATAACGTTATGCGTTACAGCGTAATAGTATATAAGGTTATACGTCATATAGTGATGCAATATAAAGTTATACGTCATATAGTGGTGCAATATATCGTTATACGTTATAACGTAATAGTATATGACGTTATACGTCACGCAGTGATGGAATATTTAGTTATTCCTTATAACGAATAGCATATTAAGTTATGCGTCATATAGTGACGCAATATAACGTTATAAGTGATATAGTGATGCAAAATAACGTTATGGTTTATAACGTACTATTATATAACGTTATACCTTATAACGTTATAGGTTACAACGTAATAGTATATAACGTTATACGTCCCATAGTGATGAAATATAACGTTATCCATTATAACGCAATAATATACAACGTCATACGTCCTATAGTGATGCAATATAACGTTATGCGTTACAACGTAATAGTATATAAGGTTATACTTCATATAGCGATGCAATATATCGTTATACCTTATAACGTAATAGTATATAACGTTATACGTCACATAGTAATGCAATATGTAGTTACACGTTATAACGTAATACTCCATAACGTTATACGTCATATAGTGAGGCAATATAAAGTTATACGTCATATAGTGATGCAATATATCGCTAAACATTATAATGTAATAGTATATAACGTTATACGTCATATAGTGATGCTATATAACGTCATACGTCACATAGTGATGCAATATATCGTTATGCCTAATAAAGTAATAGTATACAGCGTTATACGTCATACAATGATGCAATATAACGTTATACGTTATAACGTAATTGTATATAACGCTATACGTCATATAGAGATGCTATATAACGTTATACGTTATAACGTTATAGTATAAACGTTATATGTCATATAGTGATGAAATATAACATTATAGGTGATATGATGAAGCAATATAACGTTATCCGTTATATCGTAATAGTATATAAGGTTATACTTCATATAGTGATGCAATATACCGTTATACCTTATAACGTAATAGTATATAACGTTATACGTCATATAGTGATCCAGTATAACGTTATAGGATATAACGTAATAGTATATAACGTTATACGTCACATAGTGATGGAATATATAGTTATACCTTATAGCGTAATACTCCATAACGTTATACGTCATATAGTAATGCAATATAACGTTATAAGTGATATAGTGATGCAATATAACGTTCTGCGGTATAACGTAATAGTCTATATCGTTATACGTCATACAGTGATGCAATATAAAGTTATACGTCATATAGTGGTGCGATATATCGTTATACCTTATAACGTAATATTATATAGCGTTATACGTCACACAGTGATGGAATATATAGTTATACCTTATAACGTAATACTACATAACGTTATACGTCATATAGTATTGCAATATAACGTTATAAGTGATATAGTAATGCAATATAACGTTCTGCGTTATAACGTAATAGTCTATATCGTTATACGTCATCTATTGATCCAGTATGACGTTATAGGATATAACGTAATAGTATATAACGTTATACGTCACATAGTGATGGAATATATAGTTATACCTTATAGCGTGATACTCCATAACGTTATACGTCATATAGTAATGCAATATAACATTATATGTGATATAGTGATGCAATATAACGTTCTGCGGTATAACGTAATAGTCTATATCGTTATACGTCATACAGTGATGCAATATAAAGTTATACGTCATATAGTGGTGCAATATATCGTTATACGTTATAACGTAATAGTATATAACGTTATACGTCACGCAGTGATCGAATATTTGTTTATTCCTTATAACGAATAGTATATAAAGTTATGCGTCATATAGTGACGCAATATAACGTTATAAGTGATATAGTGATGCAAAATAACGTTATACGTTATAACGTAACGGTATATGACTATATACGTCATATAGTGATGCAATATAACGTTATAAGTGATATACTGATGCAATATAACGATATGGGTTATAACGTAATAGTATAAATCGTTATACGATATAAGGTAATACTCTATAACGCTATATGTTACATCGTAGTAGTTCATAACGTTATACGTCATATAGGGATGCTATATAACGTCATACGTTACATAGTGATGCAATATACCTTTATACCTTATAACGTAATAGTATATAACGTTATACGGCATATTGTGATGCAATATAACGTAATGCATTATAACGTAATAGTATATAACGTTATACGTCATATTGTGATGCAATATAACGTAATTCATTATAACGTAATAGTATATAACGTTATACGGCATATTGTGATGCAATATAACGTAATGCATTATAACGTAATAGTATATAACCTTATACATCATATAATGATGCTATATAACGTTATACGTGATAACGTAATAGTATAAACGTTATGCGTCATATAGTGGTGAAATATAACGTCATACGTCACATAGTGATGCAATATATCGTTATACCTTATAACGTAATAGTATATAAGGTTATACTTCATATAGAGATGCAATATATCCTTACACCTTATAACGTAATGGTATATAACGTTATACGTCATATAGTGACGCAGTATAACGTTATAGGTTGTAACGTAATACTCCATAACGTTATACGTCATATAGTAAAGCAACATAACGTTATTAGTTATAACGTAATAGTATAAACGCTATACATCATATAGTGATGCAATATAACGTTATAAGTGATATATTGATGCAATATAACGTTAAATGTGACATAGTGATGCAATATAACGTTATGCGTTATAACGCAATAGTTTAAATCGTTATACGATATGAGGTAATACTCTATAACACGATACGTTATAACGTAATAGTTCATAACGTTATACGTCATATAGGGATGCTATATAACGTTATGAGTGGTATAGTGATGCAATATAACGTAATACCTTATAACGTAATAGCATATAACGTTATACGTCATATAGTGATGCAAATAGCGTTAGACGTAATAACGTAATAGTATATAACGTTATACTTCATATAGTGATGCAATATATCGTTATACCTTATAACGTAATAGTATATAACGTTATACGGCATATTGTGATGCAATATAACGTAATGCATTATAACGTAATAGTATATAACGTTATACGTCATATTGTGATGCAATATAACGTAATTCATTATAACGTAATAGTATATAACGTTATTCGTCTTATAGTGATGCAATATGTAGTCATACGTTATAGCGTAATAGTCTATAACGTTGTACGTTATAACGTAATAGTATATGACGCTATACGACATATAGTGGTGCAATATAACGTTATAAGTGATATAGTGATGCAATATAACGTTATGCGTTATAACGTACTAGTATATAACGTTATACTTCATACAGTGATGCAATATAACGCTATAAGTGATATAATGATGCAATATAACGTTATATCTTATAACGTAATACTATTTAAAGTTATAGGTCATATAGTGATGCAGTACAACGTTATAGGTTATAACGTAATAGTATATGACGTTATACGTCATATAGTAGTGCAATATAACGTTATAAGTGATATAGTGATGCAATATAGCGT